>NC_072769.1:18916249-19064338 GCF_022539595.1 Amphiprion ocellaris | reverse complement strand
AAGTTCTAATTCAACTTTCAGCTGGAGCACATTGCATTCACAAAGAAAAACAGTGATACCTTCATAGCAACATTTAATAAACCTAAAGCTTCCCTGTTGGCTCATTGGTGGAGTTTGTTACTGAGCATCTGAACCTTAAATCCAGTGAGACGACCATCTTCAGTCGAGGCCAGTCAGAGAACTTCAAGACCTTCCATCAGCTGGACCAGATGTGGCATCATCTCCCTCTAAACATCTGGATGACAGGAGAAAAGACAGAAATCAAACACAGATAACAGAAGTACAATTTATTCACTTTCATCATTTTATAAAAGTAGCATGAACTTTATTAAAACTTGACAACATCAGTAATGGAAGTAAATGTTTTTATCTCATGTTGAAGCTAAATTTAAAGTCAATTTTAATGACAGTTTATCCTGAGAGGAGTGAGAATGGAGCTTTTCTTTCCTTTTTAGAATATTCCCTCAAAATATTCTGTTTATTATTGGCTTTAGAAGCATTTTTCTTTATTTATTTTTACATACCTCAGAATGATACACTTTGCTGGTTTACAGATAATTTCATGTACAATGACAATAAAGATGTTCTATTATAACATATTTTGCTAAAACAACAACTGCAAACCTTCTCAACCATCTCTCAGGCTGCAAAATTCCAACTGTGACCAAGAATTATCTGATGTAGTTATTATTATAATCTTTACTGAACCAGCCCTGGAATTAATAAAAATCTGTATATGGATATGATTTTCTCTGATGGAACCACTATGGAAGCCATAGTAATTATTAACTATCCTTTGAAGGGAAACATTAGGTCTTCTTCAGGTGGATAAGAGACAATTTGACTGTAATTGGCGCTATATAAACAAAATTGAATTGAATTGAATTGAATAACTCTGTGTCCTGTTGTACGATGTTTTCCCAACAGATGGCATTACCCTCATGGATGGAGCATCAACAAGTGACGTCTACAACACAACAGAAATGTCTGGAAGCCAGTGGCCACCACTTTGAGCACCTCTTGTAATTGTAGAGGCCAAAGATAACTTTTATTAATCTCGTGATGTCTGAATAAATTTGGTATTGAAATATTTATGCAAGTTTTTCTTTTCCTGATGTGTGTAAACATTATTTTGGCTGACTCTGTATGATGGGTTTCTGACAGGTCACCAGGCAACATCTTTTTATAATAATGACAAACATACCTGCATTCTACAGGAGTGATTTTCCTCATGTGCAGGTAAAGATGTGTGAGGAGCTTAGAGATGACAGGAGCAGGAGTCATCCTCACTGTTTCAGCTTCCACCTAGAAACAGAAAGACCACAAACAAACACACTGATATACTCTCAAACGTTCAACCTCACAGCCTCAAAATATCTGTTTAGGAAGTGTTGTGTTTCTAAATTCTGCTGAAAGCATTGACAGACATTCTCTTACAAGGTTGTGTAAAAAGCAGCCTGTCCTCTGAGCTACTGAGAAATTTTCCTGAACAAAGTTTCTACATGTAAATCAGCTCAACAAAAACTAAAGCCTCAGTCAGAGATAACAGGTATCGCAAATTATAAAGAACTTTCTTTGTTAACTCAGACTTTCTGCTTCAACCTCACATAAAAAGGGGAGTTTAACTCATCAGGTGACTGAAAATGAACGGCTTGTGCAGTTCTAGATCCAAAAGTAGGATATTTCAACTCATGTTTTACTACAAATACATCCAGTAATAAATAAATACAATGGCTGGTTGTTAGTTTATTCACTATTAATGTCATTTTATATACTGGATTGAACTTGAGCAGTGGAAGAGAGAAGGAATTTAATGAAATTATGGAGATTCAGAGAGGTAATGTTGCGCAATGTTAAGTTAAGCGCAGTTTAATTCAAACCAGCTGAATGTTAAACTTTAGTGCCGCTCAACGGGTTTCAGTTAACCTTAAAGTAAAATAACTTTTTTAAAAGCTAAAATACACAGCAGAGAAATACAGGTTGAGAAGGTCATTCTAATAATGAGGACAGTTGCTGCAGCAACTAACACAGGTGTTCAGCGGTAAGTTAGCCACCTGTGTTAATTAGCCCGCTAGCTAACTTAGCCGCTTAGCGAGCTAACGCGTCGGGACCAACTGCTCAAACACGACAAAACACAACTCTTCACAAGTCGCTGACTTAACGTACAACAAAACAACGCTACTGGTTAGAAGTATTTATCTTCTTACCGTGTTTTACTCCAAAAACAAGATCAACAGCAGCCAGAGATGCTACCAGACGTGCCGACCATAGATACTCATAGACTAGATACGCTAGCGCGCTGTCTTCTATATTATCTATGGTCTGACCAATCACTGCTCTCTGGCTCCGCCCTCTGAGAATCTTGTTGTCGTTTGGCTCCACACTTCCTGATGACCACTTCCGGTCTCAGAAAATGAAAAAACGGACCTTTTTTCGTTTCTGTCTCTTACTGATTTTACTTTCTTGTTATTCTAAATATAAAACGAAAATCAGAGCATTTTTTAAAAATCGTATATCCCTTTTTGATCATGAATAGTAAAACGCCTTTTATTTCAATTTTAATTTTTGTATTTTAAAACGAAAATCAAATAACCACTCGTTTTTTGTTTGTCAATACCCGTTTCAGAAGGGAAAATCCAATTACCAGATCCGTACACGGACCCACCACACACACCTTTGACACATTTCCACACATTAGTTGAGGAGCCGCGAAAACCTGGTCGCCCCAAACTATTTTACATCTGGCGAAGCTCTCCAGCAAACTACAGTCGGATGAAGAGTCCAGCCACTCGTCTGGCCCGGATTCTGCCACCAGCGCGGATGAAGCCGATCTTATCGAAGGAATTGATCATTCCAGTGACATGTAAGTCTGTATTCATGAGAAGTTGTTTGTTTTGAGTTGGAGAAAAGTAAAGAAAGTATAATATACATGTAACGCCGCCGAAAGCATTCCGCGCAAAATACGCATCATTTTTACAAGTCATGTGCTGCGCACAGCTAACGTACCACGTAACTTTTTCTGTGTGCAGCATTTACAATGTTGGGAAGGAGGAGGAGGAGGAAGAGGAGAGAATGGAGGTCTCCTGCTGTCCTGGTACCCAGCTAGAGGTAGAGGGACAGACCGTCCTCCAGCCAGGAGACGCTGCAGCAGCCGCTCCACCAGCGAGCGCTCCGGGCCAGAGGCATTCCCTACAGCTGGCTGGAAAACTGAGAAGGAACCTGACAGCTTACCTTCTCTGCCACATTTCCTGCCGAAAAGGAGGCCAGGTGTCCAGCCACCTCTGTCAGAATGTGTGGACAGCCCTTCTCCATCAGACCTGTCCAAGTACTTGGACCAGGAGACCATCAAAATACTGTTTCTGATTCAACTCAGTAATAACGATTTTCTTTTCAAATGCACTTTTTATGGTCTGACCATGGTTTTGTACATAAAATATGTGTGTGAAATTTGATTGCACTATTGTAAATAATTTGTTTTGATGTTGATGTTGTCTCTTTGCAAATTTGGAGTTTTGTTTATTTTCGTTTTTTTACAGGTTACAAAATTGACCATATCTCAAAAAGCAAATTATGTACAGACTCCAAATAAATTTCCTGTGGTTCCAAAGGATATTGTGCAATTTTTTTACATTTACAAATTTGAGGGATACAGCTATGCAATTTCTGTATTTTGAAATATATGTGAAAAAAACAAAAACGATTTTCATTTTTTTAAGGTTTATTGCACTTTTAAGCAATTTTTTGTAGTAGTTAAGACATAAGTCAACACATATGATTAAAATTTGGGATATCAGGGTTATTTTGATGTAAAGCAAATAAAAATACTCCAAAAAATGGCACTACAGCATGTAAAAATGTAAAAATATGTCCTGGCGGACTTGCACAATGGTGGGTCTTAAAGGGTTAACTGCTTCTAGTACCATACAGTCTTATTTTATCTTTCTGTTTCCATTAATGTTAAATAAAAAAACACATCTACTGATCAGTAAAAGTCTGACTTCATTCATCACTACATATGACTGAAATAAAATCTAACTAAATAGTCAATTACAGAGAATATATGAGCTTTAATAGTATTTTTTCATCATTACACAATGAAACACATATTCACTGTTCAGACTGGTTATAATTTGTGTCCATGTGTTTTTTCTGTACCAAAATATCACAGTATTACAACCTTTACTGCTTGTGTACAATTATACAGAAACTATGAACAAATACTCGTAAAACAACACTCCAAAAATGTTCATTTTAAAATGGCACATGCTTTGTCCAACTAGCAACAATTACATCAGCACTTGTGAATTTACATTTTGTCACAAAAAGCAGGTAAGATCCAACCAGCTTCGTTTTAACGTCAGTGTAGCAGTCATAGATTTAATGTTTATAGAGCAACGTTAACCCTTAGATGCATTAGTGGGTCAAAAATGACCCGGTGAGGTCATTTTCTTGCAATATCTTTGTAATGAAAAGCTGTTATCATTTCATTTTCCAGTTATTCCTCCAAAAACATGTTTCTGAAATCATTCCATTAAAAATTTTAAGTTATCTTTCATAGTTTTAAAGAAATTGTAATATTTGTATTACTACCCCAAGCTCTTCATCATTGTTAATATCATACAAGAGGTGACGCAGTGCAACAACAAAATGGATGTTGACTTTCTTCTTCTTCTTTTTCTTCTTTTACAGACATAAAATATTTTGATCTTCAAATCCTTATTGTCAAAATCAATCAAACCATGGAAAGTGCAGTACATAAACAAGTAAGAAATATCCTCTTATAACAAAAAATCTCATGTATGCATAAATAAAATGCCAATGTTAAAAGTGCATGTATATGTTAACCATTTCTCTCTCACTGACAGGTGGAAATAATCTCACTATTTTGTTTATTTATCCAAAAAGCCTGCCAGTTAGATTTTAGGAAACAAAACAGCAACAAAACATGCACGTTTGCACCACTTTGTTAAACATATTCAACCTAAGGAACAGCAGCATTCTATAATAAAAGATATCACAAATCCAGCTCTAAAATACACGTTTCAATTCAATGAAAGGCATTAATGTTTCAAATATTAATTACAGCAGATAAAGATACACATGTACACATATATTTGTTATATTTAATATAATATGGTGATATACAAAATTACTTGTCAGAACTGATTATTTAATTCTATTTCATTAATTTCGATAAAGTTGGCCACAAAAAAAAAAATCCCCTGGTGACATTCAACGCTTGCTGTAGCTGCCATTTATTTTGGGTTTCAACTTGATTCCAAACTTTTTTATTTACATTTTCCATTAAAAGTGCACCAGATTCAGGTTTCTATGTACCAGTGAGTTTATTTTGATAGCGAAGAAAACTGAAAAATGCAAGCATTCTTAGGAATGTGTTAATTATGAGTGTTGTTTCTATTATTTCTCTGCAGATTTATGGACATGCATGTGCAATGAATTTCCAAGAAAACAGATAGAAGTTACATTTAATCTACAAATATCTGTCTATTATTTCTATATGTTCTGCCTCCTGTGAGCCGCATGTCACAGCTACTGTTGCTGCTCTTGGTAAATGGAGAAATCAGGAGCCACAGTACGATAATTATCTTCCTGTTGTTCCTGAACAGCACCATGTTCTTTTCACCCCCACCCACCAACTGTCTGAGTTAATTCATATTTATTAGGTCAAAAAACACAAAAACAACCGTATGTTGGCTCAGCGTACCCAGTGGAGACGACTAACTGTCTTTATTATCCTGCTGGGAGTTGAGTTTTGACCTGTTGCCACGGGAACAAGTGCTCTTGTCTTTGCTCAGGAGGCTGGTGTTGGCTCGAGAGAGGGTGCACATGCTGCTCGGTCGAAGCCTTGTGTTTTGAAGCTCCAGCTCATCGTAGCTCGACACCCGGACAAAGGGGCACCAGCGGAAAACCTTCTTGAAACCAGCCCGGAATCTGCAGCCGAGTCTGACATGTAATCATGCTGCTGTGTAAAATGTGAGTTTTTTTTAGTAGAGCAGACTGGTTTGTACTCACCTGCTGTTGAGGCAGCAGTAGATGATGGGGTTGTACATGGTGGAGCTCATCGCCAGCCACAGCACTGACAGGTACACCTGCTGGATGTACTTCCACTTGCTCAGACGCTTGTTGAGACCCGTCACGATGAAGTAGACGTGATACGGCAGCCAGCAGAGGGCAAAGGTCACCACCACAATGATCATCATCTTCACCACCTGCAGGTGGAGAGAAGAAGAAAAAGTCCTCAGCAGGAGAGGAGGCATTTTTCACAGAAGACATTTTGACATTTCACAGTAGTAAATGCACACGTTGAAGTCGTAAAATGAGTAGCAAAATGTCTTAAAATAAAACTAAAATATGGCTAATGTGAGGTTGGAGTCACCAGATTCAACAAGTTATTATTATTTCTACACAGAGAACTTCCACAGCTGAGAAGATAAATGAAGGGATTTTTATCATTTTTGCTTGAAAAATTACCGACACAATTATTGGAAATAATGATTGAAAGAAACAAATGCTTTATTTTTCTTTATATATTAAAACTATATATATATCAATCCATTACTATCCAGATAGTAATGCAAGCATTTTGGCTTAAAATGCAATGTAAACCTATTTTATTATAATATAGATTTAAAGTGCTAACTTGCTGATCTTTTTTCCAGTGGAAATTCTGAGAATGAACATTTCTATCACCATCCAATGTCACTGAGATTAACTCAAACACAGACAAGCCAGAGCTTTCTCCCCCTATGGCAGAATGATAATGAGATATAGTTAGACCACTCTGCACTGTGCTGTTTTAGTGCTACAGAATGGTCTGCCTATGTGAGACTAGTCTGTAGATGCTATTGTAAATACTTCACTGAGTTTTGCTGCTAGCTGCTGTGTCTCATGACAGGTAACATACAAGGAGATTATGGCTGACGCTGAGGATGATGATGCTGAACTATAAACAAGAATTTCAAGGCTGTAAAATCAAAACAATGAGCTTATAGACACTAAAACACATGAAGACACTGTGAATTTCGAGGAACTGCAAAGCAGAGTGATAATTCTCTGCGGGTTCGTAACTACAGGGGATAATTTTCATCATAAACATTGTCATTTGCTGCATTGTTGATATAAATACACTGCCTGTCCAAAAAAAAAGTCATCACTTAGATTTAACTAAGCAAATAGGTAAGAGCCTTCCATTAGATAATTACTGCAGTGATGAATACATTTCAGCTGCAACAACTTATTTAACTCTAGCTGATGCAGTGAGGAGCTTCTCATTTCTTAAACAACCATGTTTGAAGACATATCCTGTGGTCATGGAAAGGATGTTAATCTGTCTCAGAAGGGTCAAATTATTGACCTGCATCAAGCAAAGAAAACAACTAAGGAGATTTCTGAACTACTAAAATCATGTTAAGAACCGTCCAACACATTATTAAAACATGAAGGATAGTGGTGAACCATCATCTTTGAGGAACAAATGTGGTCGGAACAAACTCTTAGTTGATTGTAGGAAATCAACAGCAGAACTCACGACTATGTTTAATAGTAAAAGTAAGAACAATTCCACATGCACAATGTGAAGGGAACTCAGAGGATTGGGACTAAACAGCTGTGTAGTTCTAAGAAAACCACTGATCAGTGAGGCTAATCAGAAAAAAAGGCTTCAGTTTACTAGGTAGCATAAAGATTGGACTCTGGAACAATGAAAGAAGGTCATGTGATCTGATGAGTCCAGATTTACCCTGTTCCAAAGTGATGGGGGCATCAGGGTAAGAAGAGAGGACGATGAAGTGATGCACTCATCATGTCTAGTTTCTACCATCCTGTGGGGGTTTAGGGTTATGATCTGGGGTTGGTCAGGTTCAGCAACATTATGTTCCCAAAGAATGAGGTCAGCTGACTACCTGAATATACTGAATGACCAGGTCTTTCCATCAATGGAGTTTTTCTTCCCTGATGACATGGACATGTTCTAAGATGATGATGCCAGGATTCATGGGGCTCACATTGAGAATGAGTGAATCAGGGAGCATGAGACGTCATTTTCACACATGGATTGTCCTCCACAGAGTCCAGACCTCAGCCCCACTGAGAATCTTTGGGATGTTCTGGAGAAGACTTTGTGCAGCGGTCTGACTCTCCCATCATCAATATGAGATCTTAGTAGAAAATTAATGTAACTCTGTACAGAATTAAATGCTGTGACATTGCAGAAGCTTATCGAAACAATGTCATGGCGAATGTGTGTCGTTCTCAGAGCTAAAGGCAATCCAGTGAAATATTAGAGTGTGCGATTGTTTTTTTTTTTTGGGATGGGCAGGGTATCTTGATGAGTGCAACATTAAATAATTCAACTGCCTGAGCTCTTTCTTGAATGCTTGTAAAATATTCTGCCATGCATCCCACCTAAACAACCTCTTCAACTGGAGAATCATTAAATCATGGAAGTACAAAGCTCTCTAAATGCCATTTCACTGTGGGATGTTAGAAACTCTGGCAGCCTTTTGCATGTACACTGCCTCAGAACTAACAAGTTTGTTGACCGCCTCCTTCATTCTCATAATGATTTCCATTTCTTGGGCCCAAAATGACTGCCGTATATGAAAAGGAAAGGTCAGCGATGACGCATCAGACCCAGCAGGTTCCAGGTTCCAGGTGGGATGGATGAAAGAGTACCACAGAACTCATCACTGTTATAGCACAATGCAGACTCTCGGGGGGGTTAAAAGGAGCAGGCGGCTATTAGACTATCAGCAGACGCTCATCTGCAACACGGACATGAGAACGAATTCCACTTATCTCTACCCAGATGCTATCTCATCAGCGTGGGTCTTGTGAATCAAGCTTCACATTGTCTCGCAGCTTTATTTCCTGACATTCATAAACCTCTTTTTATCTTTTTTCAGCTCAATTTTGTTGGAAATCTGCACCTGTGATGATTGTTTTTCACAGAGGTCCTTTAAAAGATTGCAAAAACAAACCTGCACCTGTCTCTGTTCCTGTGTACTCAGTGTGTATGTATCATTGAAACCATAATAAGTTCTTAATGAATGTGAATCTAATCTGAAATTTCTGTCTTATTTTGAAGTTTACTTTGTTGCTGTTCTCAGTTTGCTTGATGCATATAAGTTAGAATAAATCTGGCCAGAGTAACTGGGTCAAAGACAAAATAACTTGTTGATCCACAGATTAAGATTTTTTTTTAAATATGTCCAAAATATCCTCTATTAACAAATAGTTCCTGACCGCTGCACTGCACCATTGAACAATCCGACATGTTAACTGCAGTATTCGTGATGTTTATCAATGAAATGCATTTGTCGGCATTAATCCCAGAGTTGTCTTGATAGATGTTCGTCATGACAGCTGTGATGGCCTTAATCCCTGTTCAACCCAACCCTCAGAGTAGCTGCTGTAAAGCTCGCTGCGTAGTCTGCCTGATGATGCGAGTACCTCTGGATCTTGTCCTCTTCAGCATGTTGTGTTTGCTTGACTTCATAATGAGGGCTTGTACCGGTGCGTTCGCTCTGTATGTGGTTTTCAGATAACAAAGTGTGAATTCCCTTCACAGCACTGAGCTAATGTGCTTTGCTGCTCCTCACATCACATTTTACTGATCTAAGCCCTAAGTGGTCCACAGTGTTTTCACAGACCTACTCGCATTTGTCCTAATTGCGTGTGCCATGTGTTTTGTGGTAAACATATGGAGGATTATTTGCTTTTGTGCACTAATGTCCCTTATGGTAATAAATGCATTTAGTGTTTTCTTTGTTTGTCTGTTTTTCAAATGAAAGAAGGTACAACTGCAGGTTAAGTTACAAGTGTTTTTAGGGTATAAAATTAAGTTGAACCTCTTCATTTCGTTCTTGTCTTCATTTTCTGCTAAAGGGAAAAGCTTGATCATTTGCTTCTTAATTCAGTTTCACTACAACATTTAGCCTCTTGGAGCATCTTTTTCCATTCAAATGAAGGCTCTCAGTGTGCAGATGTTCTCCAATCAACTTAAACCTCGGTCTTTTATTTCCATATGTGTTTTTAGCACATTCACAGTCAGTCACAGCAGTCGATCAACAACAAGACTGTCCGTAGATAACTAAAGACAGTCTCAGCAGCGTATATGATATGTGGGTCATTCCAGAATTGGAGGACATTTGGGCTTCAAAATTTTTGAAAAACAAACCTTCACTTTTACAATTTCCTGCTACATATTCATCAATAATAGGTCATAAACTGTCAAAGGCTTGATTAGCTCAGCTTACACATCAATGGTACCATTTTTATTCCATGTTTTATTTGTTGTTTGCTAACCCTACTCTAATCACAGTAACAGGGTTGCTAATCTATGCTAATGTTAGCTTTTTCTCAGGAGTAGAAGCTAGATATTTAGCTGTTACTGCTGACTAAGAGGACAAACTTACTGATGGAAAAAAGTAAAGAAAAAAGTCAAAAGAATTTGTTTTATCCTGATAATATGCATAACATGTTTGCATGAGGTAGAATGAGATTCAAAATATGAAAAATAGAAGAGAGGACATAGCTTTGCTCTACCCATTCTTTTGGAAAATTTTTTGATGTGAATTCCAGTGTTTCATGTGATTCACTGTTTTCTTCTTCTTCTATCAGCTAAAAAGGTTATGCTAACAGGCTAACAGTTCCATGCATAATAATTATTATTTTAAATATTATGTTGATTAAAACAAAATGCTCCCACAATTACAAGAGACATCAATGAAAAAAAAAAAAAAAAGGAGGTTTAAATTTCATTTTAACTGTTTTATTTGAGATTCAATTTGGTCATCAGGGGGGTGGGACAAGAGAAAAATGGTATTTTAGGGGGAACTCCAGCCTTACTTGGTATTTTAAAAAATATTTTCAAACATTCATCTCTCAGTTTTTTTCAGATTTGGTCTCAGGACAAGTAAATTTACACAACAACTGCATGTTTTAGTATTTTATATATGGATTATTTGAAATTTGATGGGTGGGACGTAAAATGTCGTCCAATTCTGGAATGACGCATGTAGAAATGCATTATTTTGCTAAGTTATATCTGCAAGTTGTGTTTTCTTCATCATATTTTAGATTGGAGAACACCTAAAGAATTAGATGATCTGCTTTTTAATGAGTCTGTTTACCCTATATTAGAGTAAAATTAGCGTGTGCCAAATAAACAAGGTAATTACCTTCCTTTTAGCCTGGAGTTGTCCAAGATAGTTATCAGATGAGTCTCCGGGGATCTCACTTCCCCACAGCGTCACCCCCACGATGGTGTAAGTGATGCCCATCACCACCAAGGGCAGCAGGTAGACCAGAACGGTAACTATGATATGATACCTGCACAAATCCAGAAACACATCACCAGTATATTTTAAAGAAGGTGCCTGTAGCTGTTTAACAAAAGAACTAGGAGCAGAATGGAGAGGTGGGTGAACAATGACGCGGGTAGAGTTGCAATGACAAACAAAGAGATGAGGGAAATATAAATAAAAGAAACAAGTTAGCCCCGTTTGTTGTAATAAGGGTGGTGAAGCTTGACATGGTTGTCTTGTGTGGTCTCACATGAAGGGGTCGTCGGCCGTGCGGGGCCAGGAAACGTAGCACAGGGTCCTACGGGGAAGAGTTCTGGTGGTGGAGAAGTAGCAGAGAGGGAAGGCCAGAACCACAGCCAGACTCCAGATACAGACGATGACTCCCATTGTGGCTTTTGCAGACAGACGATGCTTCAGAGGATGGATGATGGCCATGTACCTACAGGACAGAACAACACAGACATGAGTTGTACATTACAGTTACAGCATGTCAGGTGGGATGCAATCCTGAAAAGATATCATGAAGATTTGTAAAGCAGGCATGGCTGACATTTGGTGTGTGAACATAAAAGTTACTGAAGTCAGATTAATGATTGCCAAAATTACAAAGATTTTTAAAAAAAAAAAAAAAAAGCAAAACTTTAAAACATACACTACTGTTCAAAAGTTTAGGGTCGCACAGGCAATTTCATGTTTTCCATGAAAACTCACACTTTTATTCATGTGCTAACATAATTGCACAAGGGTTTTCTAATCATCAATTAGCCTTTCAACACCATTAGCTAACACAATGTAGCATTAGAACACAGGAGTGATGGTTGCTGGAAATGTTCCTCTGTACCCCTATGGAGATATTCCATTAAAAATCAGCTGTTTCCAGATAGAATAGTCATTTACCACATTAACAATGTCTAGATTGGATTTCTGATTCATCTTCATTGAAAAAAAATGCTTTTCTTTCAAAAAGAAGGACATTTCTAAGTGACCCCAAACTTTTGAATGGTAGTGTATTACTTGATCATATTTTAAGCAAACAACACGCGAGCAAAACAACAGAAAATAAAGTTATTTTCCCTCCACAAAAAGAATAAATAAGTTCATCATATGTACAATGCATCTGCCAAAAAATCTATGAATCTTCATTCAGATTTGGATTTGGATTTTCCTAATAAAACTTTGCATTAATGATCAAATATTTAATGCAGGTTATCCTAAAAGAAGTAAAATAAAATGAACTGAATTTCAGAATTGAAAACTCAAATAGAGAAATAGTGAATAAAGTGCAATAAAATCGTTTTTTGGGTAAAGAAAACAAGGAAAAACAAAACAAAAGAAAATGTCAAGATACACTACCAGTCAGAAGTTTGGACACACCTTCTCATTCCATGCTTTTTATTTATTTGTATTATTTTCTACATTGAAGATTAATACTAAATATTAACACTTTTTTTGGAATGAGAAGGTGTGTCCAAAACCTTTGACTGGTAGTGTACAATAATGAGAAATTGACTGGTAACAGTTAATTTTCCATCGTACCTGTCGATGGCTATCGCGGTCATGGAGTAGATGCTGGCAAACACAGCGGTGACGGGGAAGAAGTTGTGGAACCTGCAGTAGACCTCTCCGAAGTACCACTCTCCATGAGTCGCGTAGATGAAGTTGATGAGCGTGTTGAAGGCGGCCATCGAAACATCCGCGAAAGCCAAGTTCAGGAGGAAATAGTTGGTGACAGTCCGCATCCGCTTGTGCGCCAGAATAATCCAAATCACGATCAAGTTCCCAAAAACGGCCACCGCCAGCACCGTGCTGTAAGCCACCGACCACAGAGCGACGCGCCACGCCGGCTGCACGAACTGGTTGGTCAGGTTTGTGGTTGAGTTGGATCCATCCCGTCCAGAGGCCATTCCTCAGGTCCTCACTGGTGTCTGGTGCAGTCCGCTGCCGGCGCGAGACATGGATCAGTTTGGCGCGTCTGGTGCGCAACAGACGCGCAAGAGAGTTAACATGTGACAGAGATGCAGCCACTCCCCGAGATCAGAGACACAGCAGAGATGGAGTCAGTTTATCAGGATTTGTATTTTCATATTTGATCTGGCACAATCATTCAAAAAGAAAAGATCAAATTAAAAATTTGCCATATCTGCCAAGGATAAGAGCAAAGCTTGTACGCCTTTAAAACAAATTCAACTCCTGTTTTTATTGTATGTACTCAATTTATGTTTGTTTGAGCAGGTTTTGCTCACAAAGGTGAAATTACAAGACGATTTACAACAACAGGTTACAAGGAGAGAATTAAACCTCCTAAAATAATAACAAAAACAAAGTTAAAAAAAATCTTTAAAATTGTGAAAATCTGGCTCCAAGCATGACAGAAAAATCCGTTAAAAACTGCAGAATATTGTAACTTTAAAAAACCGACAACAGTGAAAATAGCTGTACATATCGATAAAATAATTATATATTTTTGGCTAATTTATATATGGTAAAGCAGTGTAGTTTTATGGTCACATAGTGTAAAATAACAAAGTGATATTTGTTTAAAAAATATGTTTTGATGTGTACATGATCTAGTTTTTTTTTTACAGTCAACATATAAATTTATATTTTCTGTGATTTTACTATATACATCTATAATTTAACAAAATAGAGAAAATGTGTTAACAATTTGAAATCCATTTTTTTTCAAATGACTGCAATTATGTGTAAAAATAACTTGTTTTTTGCTGATTTAAATACAGTACAAACAGTGTAAATTGACTGTCACATGTTAGGACTAAAATGTAATGGACACTGTGTTCATTTAATGTTAAAAAATGTAATATTATAATCTTTTACAGTGTCATTTCTTCTCACAAATCCAGCTCTCTTCAGATAATTTTAAAAACTCTGGTAAAAGTCAAAGACATTTCATTCCTAAAGGGTAAAATTGCCGTTCTCTGCTTTAGCGCTGCCTGAAGCTTTAGATCAGCCTGAGCGTGATGCAGTTAATCCATAATAGCTGTGATATCAAAACCAAAGCTTATAGTTTCAGGATTCTATGTAGGTTTGTCTGTATTATGTAAGAAGGTGCTCAGCAAAATAGATCAGTGTAAAGGCTATTAAATGAGGACATAATGGAAATGTTTAGTACACTTTCTCAGATTGTTTCTTATGTAAAGTTGGGACAGAAACCCAAATGACTCCTCTTCATGTCCTACATTCAAAATTACCTGCACTCTTCTACAAAACATCCAGAGTCTGTTTTCCAGGTGTTGATCACATTTTCCTCAATCTTGAACTCAGAAATTCTAAAATCCTGGCAGTGGTTCTGCTAGGGCTGCGTCAGTTTTGCTCCAAGTATCCTAAGTTTCAATTTTACCCAATTACACCTACAGTGTGTATTATTCACCTCCTCAGTTTAGATTTCACTATACAAATAAACATACTTAACGTATTCATTTATTGGAAATGTTCTTAAAAAAATAGAACATAAATAATAGAATTAAATATAATAAATAATAATTAGTAGTAAATGAATCACTTGAACAACAGAGATCAATAAATTCTTATAATGATAATAATTATAATAAATAAATTATTTCTAAAGCCATGAAGACATCTCCCTCATGGAGAAAATACCCAATTAGTGTGTTTTTCTCCTGCTGTGTACAACTTCCAATTAGCTTCAAGAGCACCTGCTGAGCTTGTTTATATGAGCTCTGTTGTACTATGTGCTGTTTCACATCCCAGTCAGTTCTGGCTTTCAGTTTTTCAGTCTCTTCTCTAAAAGCTTCTTTTGTTGTTTAAGTGGTTGCGCTTAACAGGAGGCTGTTGGTCATTTTCTGCAAAGCACAAAAACACCACAAGAAGGTCAAAAAGTGCTTCCGCTCAGCAAGAACTCATTTCCCAGAGACCACCTCTTTCGGGCCACTCCCTGTCTCAAATGTCACCGTTCAAACCTCTTCTAAAGAGGCCCTGCCCTCCATAATAAAAAGGTCACCATCTATTCAGTAATGACTGATAGAATCAAAATGATTTCTCTAGATTTTATATGAATAATTCAGGCATCGTTTAATCGAAAAGGGGCAATGGCAGGTGAGATGAGTCGTTTTTGTCTGGTGTCTGATCAGTTGGATTTATGTGAAGCAAATAACAGATAAACTGGCTGACAAAAAGAATTGGCTAGTTGACTTCATGCAATCCTGTGGAGAAAAGTAAACTTAGGATGTTTTGCATTCTTTCGTGGGCCTAACGAAGAACATTTTTGTACATACACTACCGTTCAAAGTTTGGGGTCACCCACACAATTTCATGGTTTCCATGAAAACTCACACTTTTATTCATGTGCTAACATAATTACACAAGGGTTTTCTAATCATCAATTAGCCTTTCAACACCATTAGCTAACACAATGTAGCATTAGAACACAGGAGTGATGGTTGCTGGAAATATTCCTCTGTACCCCTATGGAGATCTTCCATTAAAAATCAGCTGTTTCCAGCTAGAATAGTCATTTACCACAGTGTTGAGAAGGTATTTCTGATTAATTTAATGCCATCTTCATTTTTTAAAAAATGCTTTTCTTTCAAAAGTTAAGACATTTCTAAGTGACCCCAAACTTTTGAACAGTAGTGTACATAGAATTACCAGTGGAAACATTATGATTCAATGACAATTTCCAAAATTACACTTATGAAATAACCATTTCTATTCGTTCTGACATTTGTCCTAACTCTTCTGCTGTCTCATACTGTTCAGTTGAATGATTTATCTATCTGTCTGTAAGCTCACCAGCAGCAGACGTTGCTGAGGTGTACAATATCATTGTTACTTGTGGAAAAAACCGTCTATACCTTCTAAGATGCCACTCTAAGTAGCAGGTAAAGATTAGGAAAGAAGGTCTGATACTTAAAGCTGGAGACATTTTAACCTAATAAAGGAGAATTTTTCTCAGATTGTGATAAAATTTCATCGTGGTCCACAAGCTGTCAGTTCTGTGTGTGCAGGTCCAATATTCATGCAAAGTCCTGGCTCTGTAAAGGCAAAAAATAAATAAAAGATGCTTCAGACTGATTAACACAACTTTATACCAGGGTGGTGAATTTGTGCACAGGACAGGGAAGGTAGATGGACGAAAAAGGGGCAGTGAAAACGAGAGGGATGATAGATCCATCCATCCACTATCTATGCACCACTTAATCTTTATTCATTAGGGTCGCGGGGGAGCTGGAGTCTATCCCAGCTGACTTAGAGTGAAGGCAGGGACACCCTGGACAGGTTGCCAGTCTATCACAGGACTATCACACTTGCATTCACACCTTCAGATAATTTAGAGTTACCTATTAACCTCAGCATGTTTTTGGACTGTGGGAGGAAGCTGGAGAACCCAGAAAAACATGCAAACGCCATGCAGAAAGATCCTGGGAAGGCCAGGACGTAAACTGGGGATCTTCTAGCTGCAAGGCAAAAGTGCTGACCACCAAGTCACTGTGCAGCCCTACAATAGATCCAGCACATGCCAATTACTCCAGTCTATCACCTTGAAGTAAAAGTACCAGTTTAACACTATGCTCACTAGTGGTAGCAGTAAAACGATATGGACCTGACCTGTGGGACGCAAACACATGATTTACAAATGATGCTAAAAATACAAGGAAAAACACTGTGATCCCATAAGCTTCTACATGTTGCTTTAAAGTACTGTCATATGTAAAGATACTGGGCTCAGTCTGTCAGACTGATGCTGGAGATAATTTGATATCTTTATTAAGTATGCCATTAGTGCACTGAAACTGATGCATCACTGATTTCTATTAGCACCATACAGTCAGTCATTATATAAGGGACTTGGCTCAAACTAGAAACCTATGGAGGTAGAAGAAACATGAAATAATACTGAAGATTTTTGTCAGTTTTCCTGTGTGTCTATGGGTTTTGTGGATGCGCTCTTCCTGTTAAAAGATTTGTGCAACTTATTAAAATGATTACATATGGCGCAGTGTTGAGTGAAATGATGGAAATATGCATGTATGTTGGGTTTAGAATTAATTTTGAACATTTCGTACTACTGTTTGGGTTAGTGTTTTGTGTCTACCTCCCCAGGATGGAGATGAAAATGTCTTATCTACTAAATGTTCTGCAATACATCTCCCTTTTTAGTGTGAGATTAATGGTTTTTCTACATGATCCCTGACAAATAAACATATTAATCTAAACTAAACTCCTTCCCAACATCTGTATTTCCAGGGAATGAGAGATTAAATATCTAGACAGAGATGATGATATAGAGATGAGGAAAGCATGTCTTATGTTACACCCACATAAATTGGTGAGCCATTAGCTTCTAAATGGAAGAACACTGATCATTTATTATTGGGCCAAAAGATTTTTTTTGTCATCATCTGGTTGAAAGCATGAGGGCAAAATGTGTGCATGTACTTGTAACTGTGCTTGTAATACTGTTATACATAAACCCGTTGAATTTGTATGAATATGTCACGTCTACTCACAAGGTTGCACTTTAAAACATTGCACCTTATGATAATCAGTTCACAGTCAGATGTCTAGAGTTTCAAAAGAAAAGTCTCCTCAGTCAGCAGTAATTGTACCTGTTTAGTTCATTACAGCTGTCACTGGGGCAGAACAGTTTTCAGGATTTTTATGTCAGTGAAGCTTCAGCAGAAGCATAATGAAATCAGCTGAACTGAACAGAACTGGCAGAGAGGAGGAGGAGAGGATGAGCGACTGAGTGAACGAGTGAGAGGAAGCAGCTTATGATCAAGTGACGGATCCGACAGGATTACATGTCTAAATGGAGCTTAGGGCTCCCCTTGAGAGAGAGCGACAGAGTGAAATACCACAGACTGGAAGGGTTGTGTGGAGCAGAAAGACTCGATAGTTGTGAGGTAATTCACTGTTTCACATTTTGTAGATTCCCAGGATAGAAAAGTTGACTAGAATGAAATCAGATGTGTAGAGGGACTGCTGTGACAAAGAGTCATATGAAGGCACTACACGTATACTGAAGTGTGTTATATTCCTGTCTCTACTAAAGGTGCTATAGGGAGAGTTTTTCTCAATTGACAGTCTGAGTATACAAGGTGCTGCATGTGGCACAGGTTGCAAAGTCCAAAATGTGTTTATTATTATTATTGTACTAGGGTACATAAAAAAAAATATGGACTAGACACTAGACATTGATTTATTTGGTTGCAAACCAAGAAGGTACAAAAGCAACAGCGCTTGAGCTCAAAAAAAGGGGAGTAACAAAAAGAGTTGCAATATAGTAAAAAATGAAACCAAATTAAGCACTTTGGCCTTGCAGCTAGAAGATCCCCGGTTCGCGTCCCAGCCTTCCTGGGATCTTTCTGCATGGAGTTTGCTTGTTTCTCCGGGTTCTCCAGCTTCCTCCCACACTCCAAAAACATGCTGAGGTTAACTGGTAACTCTAAATTGTTCGTAGGTGTGAATGTGAGTGTGATTATTTGTCTCTATGTATAGCCCTGTGATAGACTGGTGACCTGTCCAGGTGTCCCCTGCCTTCATCCTAAGTCAGCTGGGATAGACTCCAGCCCTTTCATGACCCTAACGAGGATTAAGCGGTGTACAGATAATGGATGGATGGATGAAACCAAACTAAATGCCAGGTTAATGTCAACAAACACTAATTCTGTTGTAAAAGATGATAAATGAATTGTTTTGTGTGACAGCTCAATTCAATTCAATTCAATTCAATTCAATTTTATTTATATAGCGCCAATTACAGTCAAATTGTCTCAAGACGCTTGACAGAACCCATATGCCTGAACCCCCAGAGCAGGCCAAAAGGCGACGGTGGCAAGGAAAACACCCTTTCAACAGGGAAAAAAACCTCGAGCATAACCTTGATGTCCATGTCAGGACACTTGGCATCATATTTGACTCAGCGCTTAAATATGACCAATAGATTAAAGGGTGTCACTTTCTAAGGGCAATTACCAAATTGAAATCCATCCTCTGTCTAAAACGGTGACTACTGCATTAATTTCCTCAAAACTACATTACTGTAACTCTCTGTTCTTGGATACTGGCCAGTCCTCTCTATCTCATCTGCAGCTGCTGCATGCCTCCTTACTAGTACCAAAACAATGGAGAGCATCACCCTGTACTAGCCTGTTAAATGGAGCATTGATTATAAAGCTCCTTTATTAGCTCATAAAGCCAAGCATGAGTTGGCACCTGGATATTTCAGAATCAGGAGACTGTGCCTTTGCAGTAGCAGCTTGGCAGCTTTGCAACAGCCATCCTATTTCAATCCAGTGTTCCCCCTCCAGTGACATTTTTAGTTGTACATGTTTTCAATGGTCTCTGGTTTTACTAGTGGTCTTAGTATCTCAGTATTCTTATTCTATTTTATTCTAGAATCTGATCTTCTTGCATTTATATTTATTTAATTTGTTTCACAAATGAATTTGTTATCTGGTCTTATATTTTTGCACATCATTTTATTGTTGACTGTCTTTTAACACACATAGCTCTCTGTTTTAAAATTTGTTTGACAAATCAACTTGATTGGATTGTATCAAATCACAAATTAAATCTCACTCTCGAATTTATAACATTTTAACTGAATATTTTGTCCATTTTTATACTATAAATATATATACACTACAGGTCAAAAGTTTTAGAACACCCCATTTTTTCCAATTTTTGAATTGGAAATTATGCATTTTAATGTCTCATTGCACTCTGAAATGAAAGCATAGAACCAATAAACAAATGAAGTAAAAAAAAAAAAAAAAATCAATTTAGAAACCAAAATGTATTCTAAACTTTTGACTCATCAAAGTAGCCACCTTTGGCAGATATAACAGCTGAACACATTCATGGCATTCTTTCCACAATGGAAATCCAATATTCTTCAGGAAGTTCCTCCCAGCTTTGTTGCAGAAGTTCCCATCAGTGTGTGACACTTGTAGGTTGCTTTGCTTTCAGTCTTCTGTCCAGTTCATCCCAAACCAGCTCCATGGGGTTTAAGTCTGGAGACTGTGCTGCCACTCCATGTTTTCAAATGTACCATCTTGTTCTTTTTTTCTAAGGTAGTTCTGGCATAGCTTGGACTTATGTTTTGGGTCATTATCTTGCTGTAGGATGAATCCCTGACCAACTAGGAACATACCAGAGGGTACTGCATGGTGCTGCAGAATGCTGTGGTAGATGTTTTGGTTCAGGGTTCCTCTCACTCTGTACAAGTTACTGACCCTGGATCCAGTAAAACAGCCTCAGACCATCACACTTCCTCCTCCATGTTTGACAGTTAATGTCACACACTGAAGAACCATCCTTTCTCCTACTCAATGAGTACAAAAATCCTGCGTGATGAACCAAAGATTTCAAATTTTGATTCATCAGTCCATAATACCTTCTTCCAGTCTTCAGTAGTCCATTGGTGGTGTTTCATGGCCCAGACAAGCCTCTTTTTCTTATTCTGACGTCTTAGCAATGTCTTTCTCACTGCAGCTTGACCTGCCAAACCTGCAACTCCAAGTTTTCACAGTTGAAACTGAGATGTCTTACTATGACCACTAGTAAGCTCTGCTTGAAGCTGTTGTCCTGTGAGCCTCCTATCACCAAGCTGTTGACTCTCAGAAACTTGTCTTCTGATTCTGTTGTGGCTTTGGATCTTCCAGACGTTTGGAGAGTCTGGAGAGTTTCCTCCAGTTTCTGAGTGTCTTTTGATGGTGAAGAAAACTGTACTCACTGACACCTTGACTTTCTAATTTCTCTGTAGGACAGACCTACATTTGTAAGTGTTATGATGGTCTGTCTCTTTTCTATTGTTAATTGCCTTTTCCTCACCATTTTTATAGCAACACACTACTTTCTGCAGTACAATACTGTTCAAATAATGCTCTGGAGGGTTTGGTGTCACGGTGTGTTCCAACACTATTTTTATGCAGACAGAGGGGGTTGTAAGTAATCAAGAAAAGTTGGGACACCTGTAGGATTTGGTAGCACAAACTTTCAAGGCTTGATCAACCTCCACTGCTGCAGAACAGCTTTAAGTTGTTAACCCATTTCTTGTTCCCTGAAAAAGGCCTTTTTGTATAATTCTGAATTGTACTATATTTTTCAGTTTTGGGTAACCTTACCTTTTTTTAAGCTCTGGCAGTTCATCACTTACCTTTGTACCATTTCAAGCTATTCATTGGACTCGAACTACTTGAATTTAAATAAAAAACTGAGAAATTGGGGCGTTCGACAATTTTTGATCAGTAGTGTACATGTCAATAAAAGGTGTGATTCTGTTTTTAGCCATCAAAACATTAAATCTACTTCAGCCTAAATGAATCTATAATTAACACATTGACCATTTTTATTAATTATGATCTGTTCTCTGGTAACTTCATATTGCTTTTCTCTACTATTTGTACTGTATGTATTTTTTTGTATAACATTTAGGTGTTTTTTAGAGCTTCAATGCAGCTGCTATTAAGCAACAATCCAATATACCTGCAGACTTTCTAGCTTCTTTGCTCAGCAAAGCGTCACGAACACACCATTTACTGTTGTTGTTGTTGGTTCAGCACCTCAAAGTTGCAGGCCACAGAAAACGAAGAGCGGCTCCTGCTGGATCTGTAGCAAATAGCAGAGAAGAGCAAGTTCCTGTTACATCATACAATGTTTAACTGCTTGAAATATGAGCCGAAGAAACAGAAAGAGGAGGGCCACAGGAAGGAGGAAAAAGCAGGAGGTGGCAGGACGGCCAGCTGTGAATCGGAACAGTCTGTATCTGTACATGTACGGGTTTCTACTTGCATTTATTAAGTTCTGTGCATGTAAATGGTTAATGGTTCTGGCAACTATCTGAGTGCTTAAAGTGCTTCGCCTGCAGGTTATGAAACACCGCATTACTGCCCTGATATGACTTCCCTTCTAAGTTCAAAGGTTGCTGCAGGCCAGTGAATGCCAAGCAGGGCTGCAGCGTGACAAAGCGGTAAGACATGCAGTCTTTAACACTGTTTCTTGCATATATTTAATGGATATTTTATTGATTGAATTGAATGTCATGTCAGTGTTTTTCTATTTGCAATCATGTAACTTGAACTGAGCTCTTTGCTCCAGTGAAAGGCATTAACAGACCGCTTCAGCAGAGGCAGCCTGCTGGACCCGAGGGAGTCTTTAAAACAGTTTTGCAGCCAATTTTCTCTCAAATGCACCCACAAATTTGATTTTCTCTGCACAATGTACCAGTTTCCAGGCACATCTTGATAAAGACACAACGCTTTAGCATTTTGTGTTTCTCTTTGATTACTGTTGTTGTAATGAATGTGAGAGAAATGTGTAGAAAAATGAAATCACACAAAATTAAAGAGTTCATACACATTGTCAGCATCAGGTTATAAGAAGTGCAGAGCTTACAGTAGACGCTTCAGTGCACATTTGAGGTATTTAACATTTACAAGCAGTATGTAAACTCTGAAAAATCATTATGACACACTATAATGAAGTTGTAAACAGATAAGGACATTGAATTGTATGTAAATGAGCAACATGTGTCACCAATTTTCTATTTTGAAGACACATTATCTGTTTTTACATCAGCCTTCATGCCAATGAACAGTAAATGGGAGGATTAAAAGTGTTACAGTGCAGACAATGTGCAGGAGATGATAGTTTATAGTGCTGTTACTGTAAAATGCTGATGCAGTTGTTTACTTGGCATCATATCAGCGTTTATAAGGAACAAAATGAATGGTGTGGCAGAGCAACTGAATTTATGTCTTCTTAATGATATCAAGCATAGGCGTAACTTTATAGAGTGCTCACACTTAAAAATGTAAGTATTTGCAACTGTACTGAGAGATACAACCCCACACACAAGTTTAAATATAAAAACTTCACTCCTTTACATGCAGTTGTTTAAACGAGGAGTTAAATGAGGACAGTGACCGAGTTTCCCCCACTGAGGTGACGCCTCCAGCTGCAGATGTATGATCTCCCGTGGTTTCTAGTAGTGACCTTTGTGAGCAGTCAGGGTGATTGACAAGGCTGCTTTATGGCCCTAACGTCTTCTTAAAACTTTGCTGTCTTGTTGCTGATTGAAACTACAAAGAGATCATTTAATTCTGGCTTTTGTCCACTTTAGCTCCCACTAAACAGAGTATTGACAGTAAAATTCTGTCTTGTACTTCTGCATTTTTAAGACACAACAAAGCAATAGTCTATTGTGAGAAGAAACAAAGACACTGATGTTGTGGAAATCTGGATGAGCCGTAGCAAAATGTCAGCATTTGTCTTGTTTGTCATTTATTCAAGAATGAAAAGAGAAACAATGAATAATAAAAAAGAGTAATGCAGAGTGAATATTTCAGCTGAAGGTCAGAGCTCTGACACCAGGCTTGTGTTCAGAGGTCCGACCAAGGTTCAAACAACAAATGCAAATTTATAATAGTATCTGCCCTTCACACAGCACAGCTTCGCCGTTCTCATGAATACAGCCGAGTAGTCTCACGGTCTTAGTGCTATCAGACCTTGGTGCTTGATGCTAGTCACAACAAAATCATATACCATAACAAAGTAGTAAAAAAAAGTTATGGGTCGTTCCAGAATTGGAGGACATCTTATGTTCCACCCATCAAATTTCAAATAATCCATCTACAAATCTCCATTTTTTTATATATTATTTTTTTCAATGATGTCCCTTGTAATTGTGGGAAAATTTTTTTCATCAACATAATATTGTTAATAATAATTGTTATGCCTAGAAACATGTGTCCCACAACAACCCTGTTAGCATAACCTTTATAGCTGGTAGAAGAGGAAGAAAACAGTGAATCACATGAAACGCTGGAAATAACATCTTCAAACAGTTTTCCAAAAGAATTTTTAGAACAAAGCTATATCCTCTCTTCTATTTTTCATATTTTCATAACATTATCAGCCACAACATGCGTGCAACCCTGTTAACATAACCTTTTTAGCTGGTAGAAGAAGAAAACAGTGAATCAGTAAAAAACAGTAAAACAGTAAAAAAGAAGGTCTAGTTTTCAGAAATTCTGAAGCCCAAATGTCCTCCAATTCAGGAATGTGTCACATTCACGTTTTAAAAAGTGTAAACTAGAGCAAACTGTGCTAATAACTAAGCTTCTGTTACCCAAGTTGACCATAAACGAGCGGCTGTGTTGACCTGTCCTCGCTGGCACTTTAACTCACCTTTTCTGTAGGTTAAGTTAGCTGTTAACTTGTCTCTCAAAGGTATAAAAGTAAACGGTGCTGTCAGTATTAAACAGATTCCAACAGGAACTCTGACACACTGGCAGCTTTTGGGGCTGATCTAGTAGTTTTCCCAAGGTGAGACAAAATTTAACAAATTTATGTTTTTATTTACCTGTATTTGTGAAAAAAATGTAATTGTTTAGAGATAATTTATGAATAGCTGATATGCAGAACAGGAAATTTGATGGGTTTGATTTGAAAAACATTTGTACATTCTTATTTCACATAGAACATTTTTACTTTGAGTGTATATTACACTTATTGTGCATTTTGCATTTTATATTTTTCTTATTGTTTATTTTACTTACTGCATATTTTTGCTTATTTATCTGTATTTAAGATGGTGGTGACTTTACTGTTTCTGCTGTAACAACCAAATTTCACCTCAGGCATTAATGACATATTTCTATTCTATTCTATTCTATTCTAAAAACACAACGGATTGATGTGTACTTGTATTGCAAGTCGATTTTTTCACTATATTTGAACATTTTGTGGTCTTATATAACCATTCAGATCTGGAAGTGATTCACTATAAACGCCACTGAGTCACAGTAAGGTTGGGAAAAGCTGTGTAGAATTAATTAACAAGGCAGTATTGTGCAGCAGCTTAACACTTGTGCTGTCCTGCGGGTCAAAATTGACCTGTTTTAAAGTTTGAAAATGTGGGGAAAAATATATATTTTCACAGTAAAACTTTTGATGTCCACATTTTCAACATTTTTGGGAAATCTTTGAACATTTTTTGGTGGAAAAAAAGAAAGGTAAAAATGTTTCTTAAGAACATTCACAAAAAAACTACCAAAAATCCAGTGAATTTCGCTGGATTTTGGTAGATTTTTTTTGAATGTTCTTAAAGAAAATATTAGAAGTTTTACTGATATATATGTAATCACTTTTTTTTTTTATATTTTTAGGATTTTTTGGAAGATTTTCACTCATTTTTTGAAAATATTTCCAAGAATTTTCTTGCCAAATTTGTGGGCTTTTTTAAAAAAAATAAAACTTTTAAGGGAAACTTTTAAGGAATTATTGGAATTTTCTTCCTGAAGGTTTTGCAAATTTTCAGAAATTTGGGGATTTTTTTTTGCTGAATTTTTGGATTTTTTTCAGACAAGGAAACAATATTTTTTTTTGATGCCCATAAATGAGAACAACATGAGGGTTAAAGTCTTTTTGGTTGGTTCTTTCTTTTCCTCACTCATTTGGCTCACATACAAATCAATCTAAAGCAACTGTCCAGAAACAAACTTTTGAACCCTATAAGTGATTAGCCTATATCATGATTTTTTCCACCCGTAAGAAACAATGGTTTTATGACTCCAACTGGCCAACAGACAATAAAGGTCAGGATAGCTGTTATCTGGGTTCTTCTTGAGTTGCACTACTAAAAGCTCAAACTTTTCCAAGCACCATGCATCCTATTTGTCAGAGAACAACAGTTTGTTATCAGGATGTTGTCACAGTCCTTTAAAACAATGTTCAAACAATTAATGGAAAAGCTGTTTCATTAGTGCTTGATTTCTAACTCTGTAATTTCATCTGCATAAAATGTTTATCTAAAGATTAACCAACCTACTGGGAAATCATTGAATGGGTTGGTCACCTATTAAATCAAATGACTTAGTCATATCACGCAGCAAGACCTTTGGATTTTTCATTCCAGTTTCTGACCAGAGACTGAACCTGACATCTTCTGTCTGGTTTAAAATGCGCTGGTGTTACTCAAAAGTTGGATTTTTAAGGACATTTACGCAACAAACAGCAAAAAGCAAAACACTAACAGTCTTTTTTTCCTGACAACAGATGGAGTCGGTCTCTTTCCCACCACAGTCCAGCATTGCCATTTGTGGCGGCACACATGGAAATGAGATGACAGGGGTGTATCTGGTGAGAGAAATGCAGAAACATAAGGTCGATAAAATTGGATCTGTTTCTATAAGCACCGTTCTGTCAAATCCACGGGCTGTGGATGTTTGCAGACGGTACACAGAAACTGATCTCAACCGCTGTTTTACAGATGCATTGCTGAGGTAAGCTGAAAAATAATATACTTTGGCCTATAGTTTGTGCATTTGAGATGTCTGCAATGTAATATCAAATCATTTATGTATATAAAAAAAAGTCTTGACTATATTTCCTGGTTTCTAGTTCTCCCATTACAGATTCAACACCCTATGAAGTGAGGCGAGCTCAGGAGCTGAATGCTCAGCTAGGACCCAAAGGAAGCGAAAAGGCCGTGGATATGCTCATAGATCTCCACAACACCACAGCAAACATGGGCCTGTGCCTCATCTTTTACACTGCAGACTATCTCCCTCTGCAAATTTTCAAATACATACAGGTATGAGCTGCATGGTCACAGATTTATAGCGAGGAAATTTGATTTTGTGATATCTTTTTGCAATAACAGCAACAACATTAACAACAATGCTGCCGGAAAGTTTGAATACAATTTAGTAGAGGTCTCATAATGCATATCTTCAACTTAATTTTACTGCAAATGTTATTTTATTTACTTGTAGCATAAAAAAACTAGAAAAGCACTCAGAGAGCACAGTACTTCACCAGGGCTATTCATTTCCCCACATGGTGTCAGAAATGCAGCATTTTTTTTTTTTTTTAGAAATGCAGCATTTGTTTATTAGTTACTGGTGATCAGAAATCACGGCAACATAAGCTCCACCTGTAACATTTAATATAGATGTACCCAGAAACAAAATGACCTTGCACTGAGCACAGGCGTGTGTTACACATGTGTATGTTTTGTATGGATACTGAATTGCGTGACCTAAATATGTAGCAGGCAGCGGGAATTGATGGGACTCGGAAACAACCCCACAACTTAATCAATTGTTCCTTGTATCCTTTTGGACGGATAAGTCCCGATAAGTCCACAGTGGTCGATTTGCAGTAGGATCTCAATCATGTGATTGTCAGCAGGCAGTCGACATAGTGTTCACTTGTTGTCATGGTTACAGTGACGCCGAGCTGCTATCTAGCAATGATACGGAAATCCTTAACAAATCCATGGATCCAGACTATAATCTGCATCATTGCCAAAATCTAATCACTTAGTCCTTGTGTCATTTCTGACCTTCCCTGAAAATTTTAACCAAATCGTTAGTCTGTTTTTTAGTAATGTTGCAAACAGACAGACAGACAGACAAACCAACGCCGATCGTCACATAAATCTGCCACGTTCCTTGGCAGAGTAATAATAAAGGCATATTTTTTACAACTACAATCAAGTTAAAAAAAAAATGCTTTTCTTTCAAAGATGAGGACATTTCTAAGTGGCCCCAAACTTTTGAACAGTAGTGTATGTTGCTGGTACACCATTTATGTAATTATGTTCTCAACTGAATCCAAAGAAATCTCCATCACATTCTGGCAAATCTCATTTGAATTTAAGTATATAACTCTTAAAGTGAGCTGTGAATGTAATGAGTCGACCTGTTTGGTTTTCAGAATAAGATGTCGTCTGTGCCTGTGAGAGCAATGCAGCTGGACATACCTCTCTCTGACGCCTATTCCTTGGACTCGTTGGGCAAGCATAGCTTCTGTAAGTGTGTCTGTCTTTGTGTGAACTGAGTAAATGAAGATTTGTCTTCTCTAAATAAGTGAACAGATCAGATCTTGTTCTTTGCAGCAATAGAGGTGGGTCCTCAACCCAACGGTGTGCTCAGAGCAGACATCTTCAACATAGTGAAGGAGGCAGTGGATCACACCATAGCATGGCTTCAGGAATTCAATTCTGGTAAGAAGAAATAAATGACTATGTATTGACCTCTAATGGAGCTAGCTTTGGTTTTATGTGGTTTTGACTTTTGTCCAGTACAAAGGAGGGAACAGCCTAAATCTAGAAGGCAAATGTCTGAAACCTTAACTATCTGCTTGACTTTATCCTCCTCGTGACCCTTAAATGACCCCAGTAGCACTACCTTTTTTTTTCTTGAGTAAGCCTGGCATCACTCACACCATCTTCTCCCAACAGGAAGTACCTTTGAGGCAGGTGAAGTGGAAGCATTCACAGTGGTGAAAAGTGTCGACTACCCACGGGACCCAGTGACTGGTGAAATAAGTGCTGCCATACACCCTCAGCTGCAGGTACAGTACGAGATGCACTTTACAGCCTTCACTTGAACAATTCTTCATAAGCTGGTATCATCTGAACATTTACATTCATGAATTCAAGCATGCGAGGACTCTACTTAGAAGACTGTTACGTGTTTGTTTTTCTCCAGGATAATGACTTCAAGCTTCTCAAGCCAGGCGACCCCATTTTCTTATCATTTACGGGGGAGACGGTGAAGCACGAGGGAGAAGAACTCTACCCTCTCTTTGTGAATGAATGTGCCTACTATGAGAAGAAGATTGCCTTCCATTTAGCTCAGAAGCGCACTTTTAAGCTCCCGTCTATACATATGAAGAAAGACTGAGAACATAGTCAGAGATCAGGACCAAAATATACTCACTTAACATTACGTGTGATCTAATCATCTCAAATAAGCAAATGCACAATCCTAACTCAGTGATAAATAAATATTTATAGGTGCAGATCACAACAGCACGAGTACTTCCTGCATTGCAATTCAGAAATTTTGCAACATTACTGCCTCTGTGAGGTGTAAAACGAAGCTCGTTTGTAACACCGGAGTTGTTTTTGTACCTGAATCAGTGATACTGCTCAAGCTCTGGAGTAAATTCTCCACCCACGCTGTATTTTTTAGAATTAATTTGCTTGATCGGATCATGACTGAACTTTTTGTACGATGGCAATTATGCACATTACACAACATCACTTTAAATATCGATTCATCACATTAAACATGGTGTTTTGCCTCAAGTTGTGTCATTTACAAGTTTTTTAAAAAGCTAATTTCTAACAGATCTGTTCAATTTGTCTGTCGAAAGAAATGTTCTTCAGGCAGATAAGTAAAAGCATTTATTTTGTTAAACATGTTAAGGGTTTGTGCAATGGCTTCTTCTTGTGGTCTAAACAAGGTGGAGATGTTTAAAACAGATTGTGTGCACTTTGAATTATTTTGTCTTTACAATACACTCTAAGAAATTTAAATTGCCAACAGACACAAAGAAAACAAATTAATATAAATATTAATATGATGAATGCAACTGTGAAGTATGAAACGGTCGAATAAATTGGTACATGAAACTAATTATTAACCACAATGAAGGGAAACTTTGTATTTATTCAATAAAGGCAGATTTCTGACCACCCCCAGATTATAACCCTAAACCCCCACAGGCTGGTAGACACTAGACATGATGAGTGCATCACTTCATCCTCCTCTCTTCTTACCCTGATGCCCCCATCACTTTGGAACAGGGTAAATCTGGACTCATCAGACCACATGACCTTCTTTCATTGTTCCATAGTCCAATCTTTATGCTACCTAGTAAACTGAAGCTTTTTTTTCTGATTAGCCTCACTGATCACTGGTTTTCTTAGAGCTACAGCTGTTTAGTCCCAATTCTTTGAGTTCCCTTCACATTGTGCATGTGGAATTGTTCTTATTTTCACTATTAAACATAGCTGTGAGTTCTACTGTTGATTTCCTATGATCATTTAAGAGTTTGTTCTGACCACATTTGTTCCTCAAAGATGATGGTTCACCACTATCCTTCAGGTTTCAATAATGTGTTGGACGGTTATTAACCTGATTTTAGTAGTTTCAGAAATCTCCTTAGTTGTTTTCTTTGCTTGATGCAGGCCAATAATTTGACCCTTCTGAGACAGATTAACATCCTTTCCATGACCACAGGATATGTCTTCCAACATGGTAGTTTAAGAAATGAGAAGCTCCTCACTGCATCAGCTAGAGTTAAATAAGTTGTTGCAGCTGAAACATATTCATCACTGCAGTAATTATCTAATGGAAGGCTCTTACCTATTTGTTTAGTTAATTCAGAGTGACAACTTTTTATTTGGACAGGCAGTGTGTTTATAACCGTCTTTCTGTCTGCTGCTGACAGAAGCAGCTTGTTTGTCCAGACTAAAAAATATCTTGCTGTGACAGCTCTGCTCACTCTCACAAAGTGTTTGGAGGAAAGAACCACAGCACACAGCTGCAACTGTGGGAACACTATCGACTCCATTATTAGACAAAGCTGGAAAGTGTCTCAAAAGTCACAAATCAAAGATTACATCTTTTTGTCTGTCTCTGCTCAGACGGATAAATGAGAGACAGAATCTATAAGGTCTGAATGCAACTTCATTTTAGGCTCTTTTGTGTTTGAAAGAGTCCCATATGCAAACACAGAGATTAATTGTGATAAATAATTCTAAATGAGAGGCACTTTGTCTTTGTGAATTCACTTTATTATGGAAACTGCCCCAACAGTCTGCAAATGTCAAATGTATTAAAACACAAACAAGTACAGTGTGCTTCAGAATGCATAAAAACATTTACAAAAGCCACAGTGTATACACATCGAATGTGTAACAAAACATTGTGATACAAAAACATCACAACTTGTATTTTGTACTAAGAAATTAGTAATTTTGGAATCTGGCTCACACTAAAAAGTGGCAAATTCATGTATCTTCCACACTACTGTTCAGTGTGAACACAAAAGATTCGCAAGGATTTGCACTTGAGGCTTTAGCAGATTCACTTGTTCAGAGTCAGCAGCAAACATCTGAAAGGCTTAAATAATGCAAAGCTTAACAAATCAGTCACTGCTGGAACTGAAAGGAGAACAGACTGCAAAACCACAACTTTTCCATCTCTCCATTAGAATCGTAAAATGGCAGTAGTAAGGTTTGTGGCGTCAGGTCAATTCAGTTTAACATTCAAATTAATCTCATGATAACATATTAGATGTATAAATACAGGTGACAATGAGTGGTTTCATTTTTTAGCGGGTGACATTTAATGACATTTAATCAGCATATACCACAGACTGAAATCAACAATTACCACAGGTGACAGAAATGTCAGCTTGAAAGGCATGCAAAGCAAAAAGGCTTGGTATTTAAGATTATGTAAAAAAGCAGAACAAAATGAAACACTTAAGAAAAATAGGCATGATTAATACTTTTCATGCACTTAAGAGAGAAAGCTACCTTGACGTGGATAAGTCCAGGTCTGAGATTTGTGACTGCATGTTGAGAGTCAAGAACTGAGTTAAGGGCAATGTGGTGAGCAGCTTTAGAAGCAGTGGCAACCAAAAAGAAGGCAACAAAATACTGCACAGAAACACAGTTAACACCAGAAATTACAAACCACCTGTGACAGCTGGATGTTGAATACATTACGTAAGAACATGCTTTGGGCAAGATACATATACATTTTTTTTAAAAAAGAAAAGCAAAGGTGCATTAACACAACTCAAAGTTATTAAACCCATATTTATGAGTATTTCTGGGGATTAGCTGCAAATTTGTTTAGTGTATTCCTGCCTGTAGGTCTGTACATAATCATGTTTTATCAAATAAAAGACTCTTACAGAGGACATGATAGGTTACCACCAGCACATTTCACTCTATTTACATCCTCTCTTAACCACACATAATGTTTTAGAAAGTCTTAGGTTGTTTTAAAGTATATTGTCATCAGAGCAGTCTCTGTTTTATGCTACCCTGTAAGCGGTCATGCGGGTGTAATTCTTACGGTGACTTCTGGCCGCCCAAAGGAACAAAGCAGCTGCCATCATCTGCAGAGGGAAGGAGATGAGGGCGAGGTAGAGGGACCAGCCCAACGAGCCTTCTACCCCTTCTGGTGGTCTGGAATACTGGTGGAGCAAATCCACCCCAGCCAGGAAGCAGCAGACGGTGCCCAAAGAACACAGACCTGATGAGTAGAAGACAGACTAGTGAGATAAGACAGTCTGTATGAGCTCATGTAGTAGGTCAGCTGGCTCCAAACAGCTGACGCTTCTGCGGTTTTTCTAACTGGCTCCAAGTATAAAGCTCACTGAGAAAATCCCAAACGTCTCCTTTGGAGTGCAAATGCAGTATTTACTACAAGCAGGGATTTCATTCACACACGGCATCAAAGCAAAGGCATTCTGAAGACGGCCTTTGCCAACATCGCAAGAAATTATGACACTTCTGTGCTGTCTAACATCTAAGGCAGCAGGGGTGTCAAACTCATTTTAGTTCAGGGGCCACATACAGTCCAATTTGATCTCAAGTGGGCCAGACCTGTGAAATCACAACATAATAACCAATACATACAACAACTCCAAATTTTTCCCTTTGTTTTAGTGCAAAAAAGTACATTCTGAAAGTGGTCACATTTAATGCACCGTCTTTTTGAAAAACATTATGAATAAACTGAAATTTCTTAAGAAAATTAAGTGCTATTTCAACAATATTATGCCTCAGTTAATCATTTACACATACCTTACAGGTCACAGTGCATCTACAAAGGCACAGAACATTTAGTCGCAGGTATCTGGACCTGAACGATATAGTATTTTACGTTAGGATCAAAACAACTTGTCAAGATCTACAAATGATTTTAAATTTACATTCATTTATACATCTGTATAGTAATCCTGACTACCTGAACTCACACACCATACAAACTAAATGGGAACTATTAAGGAAGAAGGTTAATTTATCCCCCTGACTTACAAATGGACAAAATTTATACAAAATATATACATAAAAGTTGTTGCAGTGCAGTGGAAAAATTTAAAATAGCAGTGACTTTTATTGAATGATTGCAGTTAATGACATCTCTGTAATTTTTACAGTTTGCCAAGTCACCCCGCGGGCCAGATTTGACCCTCTGGTGGGCCGGACTTGGCCCGCGGGCCGTATGTTTGACACCCCTGGTGTAAGGGAAAGAGAGTACAAGTACAACATCACACATCAACAGGCACATATTTAATGAGTAAAACAACAGTATAGATCAGCGGTTCCCAAACACTGGGCTGTGTATCAGTACCGGGCTGCACAGAAAGAATAAAAATGTTTTGTTTATTGTTTTATTTCTGCCAGAGTCTACATGGTGCTTTATTTTGAAAATCTACCAGATTGTCACTTCTGTCTGTACTCGTTTACTGCACGTCACTGTCAGTTTTCATGCCCTGCCGTTAAAAGAAAATGAATAAAAAAACTCATGTCTCCGGAAAGCTTCTTTGAAAAGAAGGAGAGGCTGAGACAGAAGAAAAAGTAAATACATATTTAGCAATAAAAAGTAATTTTATTAATTTAGGATGCTTTTTTTAAAACAATAATGATTTTAAAAAAAGATTATTTGTTATGTGTGTGATGACAGGTCGGTAGAAAATTGTCTTTTTTGAACCCAGTCCGTGGTGCAAAGAAGTTCGGAGACCGCTGGTTTATACCATAGCTTAATAACTGACAGTACAAGAAGAATTAGGGTCTGTGTAAATCATCTCACTAAAAGAAGAATTTACTAGTTTATGTTTTCCTTTTACAGCTAAAGTTGAAACACTGAGTCACAATGTTGTAAAAGGGATTTTCTGAAGAAAATGTAACAAAAAAAAAGAAAGAAAAAGGATTAATGAGGGATTCCAGCAGCCAAATGGTTATGGAAAGGGGTCATATTGGGATTTGTGGTGCGTGCAGTGAGGACAGTAAAACAGAAGCTGCTTCTAGAGAGCAGTTCCAGTGGAAACCACGTATTATGTTTCAGTTTAAACCCAACTAAACTGAATTTCTTTCACTGTTCCTTCATGGTTTTGCTGAAATGTTTGAGCTAGACGTGTCAAATTACATCTAATTAGCCAGACACAGAGATTCCGATTTTTAAAATAATTTTATTTATTCGCTCTCTGAAATTTGGATGAATTTGAAGAAGAAAACTGGCCTTCACAGTGCACTGTGAAGAGCACAAACATGGCAAGTAATGTATTTAGTTATATACAGGCCTACAACCAAATACCCTGCAGTATCTACAGAAACTTACAGGCTGAGGAACTTTCATTATTAGGATGACTGTCTTTTGAATTATTTTTAGTGACTTAAGTTATCAGACAAGTTCCATGCCTGCAGTAAAACTGAAAAAAGTCCTATAAATCTCTCTGTAATAATTCACCTGATATGCAAAAAAAGAGTAATTCTTCAGACAAAACTACATTTGTACTTGAATTGCCATGAATTTGTGTACAATAGCTCAGCTGTTCCCTTCATGAAAAGCATCTAGGTTACAAGGTCATGTCAGATCACAATAGCAGGTCAGAGTAATTAATGAAGTTGCTGCTGCTGTGTAAATGACACACAGCTCCTCTCCCAGTGTGAAAACACTTCGGATCCTGCTGCTGTGTGACGCTACAGCTAATTAATGAAGTAAAAGAAAAGAAGGCGACGCTCTACGTTCAGCATAAGAGGTAGCCTGAAAGCAGATTTCTAGAGGTGTATAACGTTGGAAAACTGAAGGAGCTGGAACTGAGCTCCGACAGGAAGTGATCTGGATATCTCTGCTCCAGTGTATTGTGGTTGAAACACATCCCCCTAAACTGCAACATCCCTGACATCTCTACATTTTCAACTGTCAAATAACGGCAAAATGCAACACAATCAAATAAATACGACAGTTTGACATTTTGTTACAGAATTAAAACTCACCTCACAAGTAGAGAGCACAAGCATCTCTGCCTGTTACGCACCAGGCTGTAGTTCTGAAGTTCAATCATCAGCAGCTGAACACGTGTTAGGGTACATTCAAAATCAACTAAGTCGCACGACACGCTGTCTAATCACGGTGGGAAATGAAAGTGTTCATAACTGCTGTGAACAACTATATTCACTGCAAGATGGAGTCTTTGCAATTTTGACATCAGTGAGATGTTGGAGGACTGTATTTCAGACATTGCTCATTTTGACACTTCAGCTATGAATGTCTGACACACAAACAACTACGTTAGCAGCTTTCTGTGTAAATCCCACTCAGCAGTGGTGTCTTGACCGACAATATAATGTACATGTGAGATTATGTCACTACCCAATCCAGAAAGACTTTCTTACAGTCACTGTGCCAAATAGGAGAATGCAACAGGCTTTAAACAACTGCAAAAGATTGAATTACATATACATTTTTTGAAAAAAGTTGACAACCAACTGGATACATTTCAAGGCAAGTAGAGCGCTGTTGCAGCTGCCTCTCACGCCTCGAATCCGTACGTTTGCAAGGGTGTCTGTTTGACTGATAATTCATCCTGAACGTTGATGTTTGTATGCATTGCTTCATTTAGCCTGTATCAATGTTGTGCATCTCATTTATGCATCTGATGAAATGACAGTAAGCATTAGACCCAAGTTCTCTGCTCAATCTCTGCACCCCATTTTTGTATAGCTGTTGTATAGCATTTTCTAGGTTTGTTCTTACAGCTGTTTGGCATTGTGTAGCGTAACCCGTAAGTACTAGCTCTTGCTTTGCAGCTGTTAAAGGCATCTGTAGTTTTTGGTATTTTCTTCCAGGAGTTAGCCTAGTGTCTGTAGCTGTGTCAGCATCCGTAGCCTCACGCTTTTTGTATAGCCTTAGTATTTCTAGCATATCCTGGGTTATTTCTCTTTAGCCATTTTGGCTAAAGAGAAATAGTCTGTATTGTGAGTTATCCTTGTAAATAAATCATTGTAATTTTAACCTGTCTGTTGAGTCTTTGCATCAGCACTGGAACATCTTTAGAAACCCATGCAAGACATTACAGATTCCACACAGTTTGTTATTGCTGTTCGTGGTTTGAAACGGGGGAATATGCACACAAATCTCTCACCTGCGAGCAGATGGAGCACTCCCACACCCAGGATCGGGGTGAATGTGCGGCAGAGGCAGGCACAGACCCCAACATGGACGCTGAGGAACACCAGCGCCAGTGACACCAAGGGCAGGAGAAACTGGCACCTCCACAAGTCTGCATCAAAGACAATGATTACAGGATAAAGCCTTAACTTGGGCATCCACATTATCTAATACTCACTGATGTGCATGTAAAGACAGCAGCAGGAGCTTAACTGAGAAAGATGGAAACAAACTCTATATAATTTAAGATGAAGACAATTTAATGGTGCAAAGAGATTCAGAACACGATTGACATGCTTGCCTAAAAATTACAAACCTTAGGCTTAGAAAAAGTTGTATGTATGCATTGAAAACAACTTACAGAGGAAAAAAATATCTATTTTATTAGTATTTAAAGAAACACAACATCAAGTTATATCCAGACAGATGGAGGAAAAGGATAGACTCACATGTTCTGAGCAGGTCTTCTTCTTCGTTGTTGTCTTCAGAGTGTCTGTACTTTGAGGTGAACTGCTGAGGAAGCGTGAAGCTCACACACCAGGTCTCCAACTTGGGGTCTAAAATCAAAGTCCGAGTGCACAAACGTAACTGTTCATTATATCAATATAAAATACAACATATAGAATGTGATGTAGGGCTGGGTAATATGACAAAACACTATAAGTATTTTAAAAACAAAAGCAAGCATTTATTTTAAATATCTAGAAGTAAAGCAGGAAATGAGCAGGACTAATTTACAGGAATGTTTGATTTACACAATCCTCAGTTAGCTTAATTTTAAAATTTACTACAATCAATACACTCTACAGGGTTTCCCTAAAGTCTAGACACATAAGAAATCTTATTAACGACAATTTCTTTGCCTCCACAGATTAAAAATGGCTTTGCCAAAAGAAGAAAGTGTTGAACTGGCACTTCTCAGTGGACGTGAAAGATAGCAGATGAATTTAATCTTTCAACAAAGCCATCCTGTATTACAGTGACAGATTTTATCCATCCCAATGTGAAGCACTCAGTCATGACCTTAATGTTCCCAATTTGTATTTTAGTTCTTCCCAAGAAATCTAATTCTGGTTAAAAATAAAACTGTTTTGTGAGTTTCTGACACTTAATTCAGCTCAAAGCTCAAACTTCAATGCTCCAATGTTAACTTAAACTAAAATCTCAAGTCAGTGCCTTCTATTTGTGATCCTGGATGATCAAAATTTACTTCAAACAAAGCACTTTGGCCATTCATCACTTGACAGAACATTTACTATAAAGCTGCCCAGCTGTACCACCATGTACAGGGAGTAATACCTGGTGCGTCGTACCAGTGGGACTGACCGGGCACCATGATGCACCTCCACCACAATCCCAGAGTGCCGTTGAGGCGGAACATGGCGCCGCTGTATTTCATCTCATCGAAGTCGCCATTGATAAACTCCCCTTTGAGCTCGGTGGCGTTGCTGGCCTTATGTTTGACCGGTGGACTGCTGTACTGGTACCAGTGTTGAGTTCCTACGGCCACGGAGAGGTACACTGTGGCCAGCAGGCTCAGCACCGAGCCGATCACCAGAGCTGTGGCATAACGATTATCCACCATGGTCTCAGTGAAGACGGCTGGCTTAAAAATGTATTTACCAACAGAAAACTTTGTTTGACTTGAAAAGGAAAAAAAACCCTGACAAGTTTAGGCTTTGACTCCTGGCGTGAAAAAGCCTGAGCTGATTAAAAATGATATTTCCACTTGTTGTTTTGGCACCACGGCATGTCTGTGAATTATTTTCAGTTGGCAGTGTCACTGTATCCGAGCACTGTATTTCATTCTGACATGTTGCTGCATTGCAAGTGCTGTCCCAAACACAGAGACGTTCATAACCTGCAGAGGAATAAAAGATAGACGCAAGTTAATTTTAGCTTAGCTGTATGTCTGTGAAGAGTTGAGTGATGAAACCTGTGTGGTGACAAAAAGTGTTCATCTGCCAAAAACTGATTACCACCCAAGAAAGCAATCATCCCTATGCCTCTCCCTTGTTTTGCCTGCTTTGTGCCCTAGATTAGACCTAATCCAGTTGTTTTTACCTGTGAACTTAGTTTTGTGGAATCAGTGCAACTCATATAATGCAGTTTTTCACTTGCCAGAAGGTGACTGCAGGGCATACATTGTGATTGAAATGTTCTTTACATATCAAAATGACTTGAATTCATTAAAGCAGGTATATTTCAAATATTATAAACAATGAGATAATGGCAAAACAGATCATGTCTTTGTTTTTTTTTATATATATAAAAGCCATCTTCAAATCATGTTCACTACAGTCTAAACAATGATACTAGACACACTTTCACATATTGTTTACTTGTGTATCATGTATCTGTTTTATATCACTTTAAAATTTTGTATGGCTGCAACCTTGGCCAAGTCTCCCTTGTAAAAGAGATTTCTAATCTCAATGGGACTTCCTGGTTAAGTAAATTTAAATAAATACTGAACAGATGAAGCTTTGATGAAACATTGGAAACCTCACTATAGTACTGCCTATAATCATGATAAATGTCAGGCTTGATTACATTACAAACAATTTCTTTTTTGGCACGATCAGATGGTTACTAAAAACGTTGAAGTTTCACAATGACAAACTTAATATCTGTCGCCACAGACACAAAGTTATGAGTATTTACATGTTATGACTGTTAAAACCAGAAAAGCACCGCAGACTAATACAAACTGGTAATACAGCTTTAACAAGAAAGGTGCCATCAGTTTATGACAGACAATGTGCCGCCTGTAAGCTTAAAATGACAATTATAAGGTGTGGTGAGTTCATTAGGGCTGTTAAATCTGTTTCAAACAGCTAAGAGTGACAAAGGAAGCTTCCTTAGCCATGTAGGAAGGTAGCATTGTACCAGCTAGCTAACGCTAAATAAAGCTAGTTAGGGCAACCTGCTTCATTATGGAGGTATTTTATGGACAGATACACTTTAAATATTTCGTCTGAGTATATGTTTTACCTCATTGCTGAAAAATGCTTTGTTAATTAGCCTTATCTTCTGTGCTCGCTTAGCTCCCAGTAGGCCTCCGCCATCTTCTTCTACGCTACTAAGTTTTCTTCCGCCTTATTTCTTCTTCGGTGGTACCAACGCGACCAGCGCATTACCGCCACCTTCTGCTGCAGTATTTGACGAAACGCAAACTCCCCAAGCATCTAAGAAAATCTGGTTGCAAGTAACAATTTCCAGAATTGTTTTTCGAATTTATATTCATATCCAGATTTTTTTTCTATTGACATCCAGCCGAAAAAAACAGCATCAGTAAATATCAGCTTGTTGCAAATTAGAATCGGCTTTAATGGCCAAGTACGTACACAACATACAAGGAATTTGTTTTCAGCTGTTGGTGTCACCCTAGAAGTAAGGAAAGAGAATAATAAAATAACTATAGGCAGAAGAAGAGGGCAGTACTCCGCCAAGGCTGCTCAGTCGTTGTATCATTTCCAACAGCTGAAATCTTGGAAAAATTTGTGGCAGAAATCACGTCACTATAGAATGTGACCATTTAACATAGATGTACCCACAAACAAAATGATGTTGGGCGGCGGATTGACGGGACTCGGAAACACTCCCACAGCTTAATAAATTGTTCCTTGTATCATTCCTGACAGATAAGTCCTGATAAGTCCGCAGTGGTCAATTTGTAGTACGATTGCAATCATGTGATCATCAGCAGGCAGCTGACATAGAGTTCACTTGTTTTCATAGTTACAGTGACGCCATGATGCTATCTCGCAATGATACAGAAATCTTTAACAAATCTGTGGATCCAGACTATATGCCACATCACTCCCAAAATCTAATCATTTGGTCTTTGTGTCATTTCTGACCTTCCCTGAAAATTTCATTCAAATCCGTTAATCTGTTTTTGAGTTATGTTGCTAACAGACAGACGGACAGAGAGACGGACAAACGTACGGCCATTAACAAATACAAAATAAATCATAATAGCTTAGCCTAACAGAAACAAAGACTACTTAAGTACAGATTTCCCGTGCTGCAGGTCATTTCGAGACAAAACTTGAAGTATGTTTAATTTACAATTGCAGGATTTCTTACTCAGTGCATATGAGCACAAACTAAGAGATCTTTGTCGAAATTATTTATGGTATATTTATATTAACAATTTATAACTGAAGATTTTGCCACCACACTGAAGAGCAGTTTCCTTCTTTGACAACATTGTTAATCAAGTCAACAACATCTAATGAAGTGTTTGCTTCCAGTAAAGACCACATAAGGGGAAATTCACTACACACAGCTTGAACGCAACTTAAAAATGACACCGGGGATCACTGAAATATTTTTAATATATTTTTGTTTTTTGCTTCAAAAGGTATACACTGTGAGTGTTGAATCAGATTCAGAGTGTATGTCAATCTTTATAAAATGAATAAAAGCTACAAATCAGCAGTCCCACAATTATTTGACATGCTTCTTAATAAACAATTCCCTGATGCGGGTTTCACATAAAAAATAAAACAGCTCTAAAATGCACATTGGCATGAAAAGGCAATGCTTTAATCGGCAGTAATCCCTTTGAGAGGACAAATAAAAGAGGCTTTAAATAAATGTCCTATTGAATCAGTGAGGTAGAGATACCCACAGATAATGTGCTGGGAAAAAATAAGATTAGGCTAAAAAGACACATTCGATCATTAATATCTTGTCCCAAAATTAATCTCTTGTCACATAACACAGCTTTTTAAAAAATCAAACATGATGATTTTCATGCATGTCTTGATCTGGGACTCGTATATCAGTGAGTCTAGTGCAAATTTGTGCAGCAGAGAGTTCCCTTGTCATCACAGTATATCGTCTTTAGTAAACTGTCCCCAGTGCAGTCTGTAGTGAGAGTGTACTGTTGCATTCAGGATGGGGGTGGAAGTAAACTCCACGGTGCACGGCTTGGAGCTGCAGGGAGCTCCTTCCAGCTCCAGAACGGTCACATTGTTGGGTGCAGCTGTGCTGAGAATGTTGAAAGGGACATAAAGTGTCACCTGAGGACCTCTAGTCGGCCAATAACGCCCTAAGTTGAAGCCGTTGATCCAGATCTGTCCCTGAAAAACACAGATTCACAAAGACAAATGAATTGCTTTTTTATTTAATGAAAGATGGCGTTCATGACACTGTGATAAAATTGTAGGTATAAAGCTTTACCGTGATAATCAGACTTATACACTTATAGACTGAATTGGATGCACTTTATCCACGTGTAAAATGTTGGCAAATTGTAAAAAATACCACATCATGTCCATCATGACATCTGAATAGTGTGCTGTTTTTATCCAACCATCTATACAAAACCAAATAATAATAATAATTTCTAATAACATACAGCAAAGAAAAGAAGTCAATCATTGCATCTCAGAAGCTGGAAATTGCATGTCTGTCCTATTTGCATCATGAGTGACTTAAATTAGTTCAAAGAATGGTTGAGGATTCATTTTCTTTCCATATTCCAATCATACACTACTGTTCAAAACCTTGGAGTCACTTAGACATGTCCTTGTTTTTGAAAGAAAAGCATTTTTTTCAATGAAGATAACATTAAATGAATGATACATCCAGTCTAGACATTGTTAATGTGGGAAATGACTATTCTGGGCTGGAAACGGCTGATTTTTAATGGAATATCCACATAGGGGTACAGAGGAACATTTCCAGCAACCATCACTCCTGTGTTCTAATGCTACATTGTGTTAGCTAATGGTGTTGAAAGGATAATTGATGATTAGAAAACCCTTGTGCAATTATGTTAGCACATGAATAACAGTGTGAATGGGAAACACGAAATTGTCTAGGTGACCCCAAACTTTTGAACCGTAGTGTACATCATCCAGTTGTTCAACACTGATTTAAAATGTATGACAGCAAAATCATAAAGCACTGAGATAAGTTACTGTAGCGGACACTGGCTAATGTTCTGTTTTTTGCGTCGATTAAAAAATGTAACCAATGGTTTTCAGTTCAATCTAAATGTACTGTGTAGGTCACATGCCTTCCTCCAGTTGGGCAGCTTTATGTAGGTGTCTTGAGGGAGAGATGGGATGCCGTCAGGAATGATGAAACTCCCTCCGTAGAAAGTTGGAAGGGAGAGGTCAGCACCCTGAGCTGGATGCTTTGGTGTGAGCTCTTTTTCCCCGAGGAGGCCCTGATTGATTGCTTCATCAATACTGAGACTGTACATGAACCAGCTGGTGAGTAGGTCTTTCCCAAGCGTCAGATTGGACACCAAACCCTGAGATAAAAAATAAGAGAGAAGGGGAGAGCAGAGAGGAAGCTCAAACCAACTGAACACTTGGTTTATTTCTCATTTCAAACTCACATCCAAAGTTGTTATGAAGTGTAAAGAAATTTTATTTTATAGAAAAAATAGTAGAAAATATTAGTTTGATCTATAGTTATGTGAAAAAATGCAGACATCACTTGGAAATCAACGTTTTCGAGCCAACCCTTGATCCTTTTTGAGGCAGTAGCTATGGAAAGACTGACTGACACAGATTGATTTTTTTTGTAACAGACAGGAACAGTTTTTAAAAGGACAACAGTGTCTGTAAGACATACTTGTCTTTTGCATGACTGTAGTCCAAATGTTTTTAGGCATTTAAAACCCAATACAGACTTGTGATAGTTAAACTGATTCCTATAATTCAAGGAATAAACACCACCATTGAAATATAGCAAAAAGTAAAATAAAAAAAACCTTTGCGTCGTTGATGCCTCTTCCGTAGTTGATTCGGCCCATATTCTCCACCAATATGTCAACCTGACTGCCAGCCTTCCCGGTCACGTTGATAGTTAAGGCTTTGTTTCTTTCCAGAATCCCCACAGCCACCTTCAAATGAAATAAGCATGGTAACAGGAATAGATTTACAGATTTTATCAGGAATAATCAGACAGAAATATCCCAATCAAGCTTTTTTACTACACCAAGAAGGTGGAGCCTCAGCGGAGGTACGTGACGATCGGCGTTGGTTTGTCTGTCTGTCTGTCTGTCTGTTCGCAGCATTACTCAAAAACGGACTAATAGATTTGGATGAAATTTTCAGGGGAGGACAGAAATGACACAAGGACCAATTGATTCGATTTTGGCAGTGATGCGGCTTATAGTCTGGATCCACGGATTTGTGAAAGATTTCTGTATCATTGTGAGATAGCGGCACGGCATCACTGTAACTATGACAACAAGTGAACACTACGTCAGCTGCCTGCTGATGATCACATGATTGTGATCCTACTACAAATCCACCACTTCAGACTTATCAGGACTTATCTATCGGAAATGATACAAGGAACAATTGATTAAACTGTAGGGGTGTTTCCAAGTCCCATCAATCCCTACCACCTGCTATATATTTAGTTCATGCGATTCGGTATCTGTACATAATGTACACATGCATAACATACGCCAAGGTCATTTTGTTTGTGGGTACATCTATATTAAATGGCCACATTCTATGTTGCCATCATTTCTGATCACCAATAACTAACAAACAAATGCTGCATCTCTAAAAAAAATGCTGCATCTCTGACAGTGCCATATGGATGAATGAACAGCCTTGACCGAGTACTGCGCTCTCTGAGTGCTTTTCTTGTTTACCATATGTCATTACTAAATCAGTTAAAAGTAGATCTAAACACTAAACCTCAATACTTTTTTGTAGCATCATCCTTATTTGACAAATCTGCTTTATTTCTTTGAGATTTTTTTAAACTCTTGCACAGTTGCGCCTTTGATCAGACAAAAAAAAAAATTGCCCAATTCTCAAATTGGGCAGGCTGGTTTGCAATGATCAACAAAGTCTGGTTAAAAGTTGCCCCAATCTGATTTTAAAGACATTTATCTTGTGCTGATATTGCTGTCTCAGTCACTGGAGACGCGACGTGGCTCTGTTACATAAACCACTGGGATAAAAGATTGTTGTCCTAGTTGATCCTAAATTACTTCAGACACAGAAGTTGTCCCGGAGATCATTAAGCCTCACGGATGTCTTTGTCATCTTTGGCCTTGTACTAGCTAAACTCATGACTCTGCTCGACGACACAAAAGGCCCAAAGCCTGAGTGACTGTTACCGTTGTATGTCTTTCAGTAATACCAGTAATACCTGGTTACAGCTCATCTACAATTGGCTGGTTCGAGGTGAATTGCGCCTCGCCTGGAAAGTAAATGAGAGCAGGCTGCAGCAGCAGGAGATGGAGTCAGAAGTGGACAATCATGATGGACAATTTCCAGCAGCCTTCAGTCTGTTACGGGAACTTACAGAAGCAAACTGATTAAATAAAATGCTCTCCAAAGAAAATATGAGTTTGCACACAGTTTCCAATAGTTTTAATTAGGACAGGGCAGCCTTTGAAAATGCTATAGAGGTGATCAGTGAACTTTCCCTAAAAATTTCATCCAAATCCGTTAGTCCATTTTGAGTAATGTTGCTAACAGACAGACAAACAGACAAACCAACATGTTCCTTGGTGGAGTTAATACGTTCAAATCAAGAAGGCCTGTGTGTGAAACAATCCGACTCACCCCGTCCACCGACACATATGCTCTATCGTGGATCCCGTTCAGTGGAGATGACAGTGGAGTTGGTTTGGTGCAGTCAACAGGCAGAGTTGTCCTGTAGAGCACATAACCAAACGCCTAGAGGGCAAGAAGAAAGTCATCAGCAATACTACAAAATTACTATTGCTCAAAAAACACACAAAAAATGCAACAACTACTTATTTGCCTAATTAAAACAGAAAATAATGATGGATACCTGACTTAAGTCAATGAAAGTCTGAGGATACATGCTTTTGACAGGGCCAGAGAAAGACAGCTTTTCTAAGGCATCTGATACCGTCTGGAGCTGTAGGCGGAAGAAGAAGACAATTTATTGTATTATGAATGATGTAAATAACAAGTCAACACTCAATTATTGTCAAGTTGGCATAAACAATATAGAATTCGTTACTATAGTGCTAGAGATTTGAATGAATTAGAATGCCAACCAACACAAACCAAAAACATCTGAGTGCCTACCTTCTTCATTGGAACAGCACCATATGCATACTTTGGAGTTGTTGGTGGTATTGGTCCCTCTGGGATCCTATGGTACTGTAATTGGAAGATACATCAGTTTTTGTAGAGACAATATACTGGAAGCGATATTTAAAACAGTGATCAAATGTTTCATAGTATATGGTTAGTGTACATTAACAGCACACTGTTACTTTTAATGCCAAATATTAGAGGTTGCAAAAGTGAAAGCCTATGTTTGTGTTCGTACCATTTTGATCACGTCTCGAATGGCAAAATATTTCTCCGTGAGATCTCCTGCTTCTGTGAGCGGGGAATCGTAGTCGTAGCTTGTGGGCTGCGCGTCGTATGGCTCATTGGCACCTGAAGGTATTAAGACACAGTTAAGTTCCTCAAGTAATCCTCTTGGAAAGACTTAAGTGACTTTACAGTGAATCCATTGTGGGAACGACACTACTGTTGCATTTAAAAAGCATTTGATTTAGCGTTTATTCATCTTTATTTCTAAAAATAAGAATATGAATAAGAAGAAAGCAGATAAATGGAGCCACTGCTGCCTGTTTTTAGCAGCATGGTGGGTTGTTTTGTTGTTTAGTGTTACAGTGGTTGTCATTATTTTTGAGTTAAAGTGAGAGATGCTTATGATATTTCAATGGCACACCAGTATCTTTATTTAGGTAAAACAGCGAAGAACCACCCTCACACATGAATCACACATCAATAATAGCCTAAAGTTACGCTTGATCCATGACTGCATGGCTAAAATAGCATTTTGTCAGTATTTTGGAGATCTCCGGAAATGTAACAGTCATGTTTTCAGAGGAGTTCTTGTTTTATTAAGGAGGCGCCAAGCTTCTCCTGACTGTGTAGTTTGCATCCTGTGTGAGTCATTTTCAATATCATCATCTCATCAAACCAGTCTGTTAAGTGTACTCACCATTCCAGTAACCAAAGTTTGTCCCTCCTATGAACATGTACCTGTGAGAGGAGGAATAAAAGTTCAAAATAAAGCACTGACACTGTGAATTCCACTTCAACCTAAAACTACAATATGAAGGCATGAGCTTCATAAGTTTAGGTTGTGCACTCTTATATAGGTTGTGTTTTTTTTTTTTTTTATATAATAATAAACTACTAACCAATTATTTATTTTAATACATAGTAAACTGATAGAATAATGCAGTGCTTTGTGTGATCATTTTTACTTTTTCTTCCAATGGAGTGAAATCCTGCAAACTGATGGGAACCACCTTGACATCAATAATTTTGGATGGAAAACAGCCGTAGATCTGATGGTAATGATCCAATTGCATCTCTGCTGACATCACTATGTTGTAAGTATGTTGTCAGCACGTGTTTGGTGTAGAGATCTTCAAGTTTTGTTTGGTTTATTTTACAAAAAACATTAACCTGCAACTTATTTGCTTACATACAATTGTCCAGTGGTCTGTATTGAAAATGCTGGTGTAGTTTGAGCTCACTGGTTTTTAACCCATTTATGTGTGGATGTAATGAGAACCACAGGACAGACTTTTAAGCACTCGCAGTGATTCATGCAAGTTAAAAATTCAAGTTTTGGTTCTCTGTAGTTGAAGTGTATGCCAGTTTTCCTCAAACTATGATATTTTTGGAATCTGTTGTTTTTGGTAGCTTTTCACAAATTTACATTTCGATGCAGCGATGATGCAGTATAATAGGTTTAGCAATCACTGAAGTTACTACAATTCAACTTGATGGTGGCATAAATGTCTGAAACTAATTAAATGGCATCTCATCCAACAATGGGATTTCCAACATCACAATGTTACACAACAAAAAAAAAATCAGGATTCATCTTCTTGGGACCATGAATGTCTGTTCAAAAATGTTACCGAAATCTAACCATAGTGGCAGATCAACGGTGGCAGCTTTAGGTGGCACTTTGACATTCATCCATCCATCCATCATCTATACACCGCTTAACCCTCGTTAGGGTCGTGGGGGGCTGGAGTCTATCCCAGCTGACTTAGGGTGAAGGCAGGGGACACCCTGGACAGGTCACCAGTCTATCACAGGACTACATATAGAGACAAACAATCACACTTACATTCACATCTACGGACAATTTAGAGTTACCAGTTAACCTCAGCATGTTTTTGGACTTGTCTGAGGAAGCCAGAGTACCTGGAGAACATACAAATTCCATGCAGGCAAGAGTGCTAACCACCAAGCCACAATGTAGCCCCACCTTGCCATTCATCCATCCATCCATTATCTATACACCGCTTAATCCTCACTAGGGTCGCGGGGGGTGCTGGAGTCTATCCCAGCTGACTCAGGTGAAGGCAGGGGACACCCTAGACAGGTCACCAGTCTGTCGCAGGGCTACATATATAGACAAACAAGCACTCACACATTCACACCTACGGGCAATTTAGAATAATCAATTAACCTCAGCATATTTTTGGACTGTGGGAGGAAGCCGGAGAACCCGGAGAAAACCCACGCATGCACAGGGAGAACATGCAAACTCCATGCAGAAAGATCCCGGGAAAGCCGGGACGCGAACCAGGGATCTTCTCGCTGCAAGGAGAAAGTGCTAACCACTACGCCACTGTGCAGCCCCCTTGCCATTCAGTTCAATTCAATTATATTTATACAGTGCTAACTCACAACATATGTCATCTCACAGTGATTAATATATTAAGGTACAGATGTTACAAATTTTGAACAAAGAACAGAGAACTCAACAATCCAAAGGTGCTTTTGGATTCCCTATGAGCAAGCAGTGGGCAAGAGTGGGAGGAACCAAAAAAAACCTCACTAAACCCTCCGACAGATCCAGGCTCAGAGAAGGTGGCCTTCTGCCTTGACCAGTTGGTGTGAGAGTGGGGATGAAGGGAGTGGGGGATAGCAGGATAGCAGGTGGAGGGCAAGCAATACAAACAGAACAATGAACATTTTGGAGGTCGTTGAGGCCAGTAACTTCCGAATCAGACATTCTTGTGGTGAATCTTTACATCTCTTATGCTCTTTATATCTGTATCTGTTAGCTTCAGTGCACTGAAACCCATAATAGAGATCTGTAGACTCACAGGTTGACGTTTGCTCCCACAGCCAGCATCTCACTGAGGGTCTTGGCCACTGCAGCAGGAGACACGACGGAGTGAGCTGATCCCCAGTGGTCCAGCCAGCCAGTGTAGAATTCAGAGTTCACCTGTGAAAGAAGAAGCAACATTATGAGGACATGTGCCACACTGTTTAAACCTGAGATTGTAAAATGCTCACCAGAGGTCCGTGAGGTTCAGCGTGTCGCTGCGCGCCGAAGGCAGCAGTTATATTTGCACCTAACAGAGTCAAAAGGAAAAGATGGGGACACATTTATTTCTGCAACTTCCCCCATGACTCCTGACTAATCTAAAAGGGGACATTGAGTCAAAGTAGAAGAGAACAAGAAGCAGATTTACATTAGGAAAACATGATCTAATGAACCTCACTGTGTAATGTATCTCTGCTGAAATAAAACTTAACAATACATACACGTACATTTTTTTTCAGCTTATAGTACTTTACATTTGAAGTGTTGATAATTTCACTGTTTGCTGAGTACATAAGACCGACACCTACCTGGCCCAAAGTCAACAGTAGCATAGAGGCCTTGTATTGAGCCACACTTAAGGTATCCGACTCCAGCCCCATCTGTAGTGAACAGCACCACCTCATCACCCAGGTGGGATCGGAACAGCTTGGACAGGTAACGCATGTAGTTGTAGTCACAGGCGAAGTAACTGCCGTATTCATTCTCCACCTATCGGTAACAGGTACGTCATTAGGGAGATGTAAATCTTCTTAACAAATTAACGTGAGGAGGTACAAACCTGCCGAAATGAGTCCAGAACTCACCTGTACGGTGATGATGGGACCACCGTTTTGATAGAGGTAAGGCTTCATCATAGGAAGTAACTTCCCCATCCATTTGTCCACAGCTGCGATGTAATCTAGAAGACACAGATTACAACGTTACATTCACTGCAGCATGCAAACCGTACTGTTGTCATCAGTCGTCCTCTTTGTCTTTGTCTCTCACCTGGATCTGAAGATCGCAGCACAATGTTTTTCTTTTCGAGAAGCCAGGCAGGCAGACCACCCTAAGATAAAAGAATTACACCAACAAATAAAAATAAAGCACACTGCATGAAATATAACTAAAATTTATACAGATGTTTATGCTCCCCAGATGATAAATCCTACTGAATTTGGTAATAACTTAATCTTTCCATAAGCTTTTATCTCACCCCATCATGAGGCAACATTTTCAGTTTGATATCAGATTCCAACATTCACACCTGCAAAACTAATGACATTTTAACCAGCATCATTTCGAGTTAATTGGGAAATATTAATGTGCTCGAGCTCAGTGAACAAAACTGACACCGACAAATTAATTTTTATTATAAGGATATACTGTACAGTCCTATCATCCATCTAATATTATATCATCTCCTGCTATTATGCACTGACATCCTTCAGCAGTGACTTAAATACATTTCTATTATAAGGTCTCCAAATTGGTGAGTATATTTCTGATATATACTTTAATATGCTCAGTTTCCTGCCTGACTAAGCAGCCTCAAAACATAAAGTACATTTACTGACAGCCTCTCTCACCATGTCCCACTCTGCACATATGTAGGGTCCTGGCCGAAGGATGACCAGTAAACCGATGTCCTGGGCCAGCTTCAGGAAATACCCCACATCTCTGTCGCCACTAAAACTGTAGCGGCCTGGAGACTCTTCATGGTAGTTCCAGGGAATGTACCTGCAGAGAGACTAAAATGTCAGTATTGTCTAAACAAACACTCTAAATTTAATTCTGTTTCAAGAAAATTTGACAAAGTTCTACCAAATCAAAAATTATTCCTGATAAATCAGAAAATCCTGCACATTATTGATTATTTGGAATCAACACTGATCCTCAGTTCTTCAGATCAAGTGAAACTCAAAATAACCGTGAGTTTCCTTTTCTATGATTAACTTTAATAGACAATATTATGCTTATATTTCCCGTCTTTAGACATTTTCTTGTGAAAGAGCTGGAGATGTAAGAAAATGCCTATATGTTGGAGTATTTTCATTTTATGATACTGCATCGATTCTCAAAAACAGTGTCAAGTTTTAAGTTAATAGCGTCCATTCACAAAAACTAGTGCTATGATGTTGGATGTTACAGAGACAGTGACAAATGTGTGATAGTCATAAATAAGCAAAAAGACAGAGTTATAACAACTCTTGAATAGGATATGAATTTCATGCCCTCAGTATGCAAAGTAAATGTCTCCTTCGTGAATGGGAAAAACTTCATGTTGATGAAGATGGTATTCTCCACAGAAAGACAGCAACCAAAACACAGCTAGTCTTACCTCAGAAATATAAGACCACTGTACTAAAGCAGCTGCATTATAGATGGGCCATCAAATGATTAATCGAACAACATCATTGATCAGGGATAGATTCTTTTACATTCTTTACATATTGGTAATAATCGATCATTTTACTCATTTTGCACAGGCTTATGCCACCACCAACAAGTCTGCTAGACCAGTCGCTGATCAAATATTCAACGACTATGCCTTAAAGTTTGGACTGCCAGCTCGAATACATCACGATCAAGGTGGTGAATTTGAGAACCAGCTCTGGGCTCAGCTAAAAATGAACTGTGGTGTACTAGGATCGCAAACAACATCCCATCACCCCCAGGGAAATGGGCAAGTTGAGCGCTTTAATCGCACGTTGCTGCAAATGTTAAAGAAACTGACTGGCAAAAAAAAAGGCAAACTGGAAAGAATCCTTGAACAAGTTGATCTATGCATATAACTGTACACGATCTGAGGTAACAGGTTTCTCCCCTTTTTACCTTCTTTTTGGAAGGTCTCCAAGGTTACCTATTGATCTCTTGTTTGTCCTCACCACTGAGACAGGGAAAACTAACCATCGAATACACATGGAAAAATGGAAAAATAAAATGCACGACGCATATGACATATTACAAGCGAATGCACAGAAGTCAACAGAAAGAAGTAAAAGACATTATGATGGGAAAGTGAGAAGCTCAGTATTGCATCCTGGTGATCGTGTCCTTATCAGAAATCTTACATTGTTGCTTGATAGCAGTAGTTACTGTAATTAAAACAGTTGGTGATCCTTTTTCTATGCATTCAATAATTAACCCATCCACTCACTTGTTTTATACTTTTCTAAACGGGACTCTTGTGACTGCAGACAAATAAAACCATTGAGTTTAGTGATACAAGAATCTTCTTCTCTGGTAATAATTCTCTAACCTGAGTTTCAAACCTCTTTCAGTTTTTATAAAGCAGCAACTTGGAACAATCCCAAAGGCATGTGACTGAAGCAATAAACCAGTCAATATGAATGAGACCGAAGGTGAACCTACATCTGGATGGCATTCAGTCCCGCCATGTACATCTTGAGCAGTCGATCTTTCCAGTAGACTCTGGGGATCCTGCTGTAATGGATGCTTCCAGATATATACCGAAACCTTTCCCCATCTTTAAGGAAGCAGTCATTCTTGTAGTCAACGCTGAATGACCGAGGCGCCCCGAACTGCAGGTCAACACAACACAAAGTGATTCACACCAGAATCCATACGTACTGCAACAATCATCATAAAGGGAAGTCAGCACATTATGTTCCAAAAAGGTGGATGTTTTTATGGCACAGGGGTGACACTTCAGCTGATATGAGATATACAGCAACTTTATTTGTCTACTGAATTTAGTGAATAATATTTCTTTATACCAACTTATGAAATATGTGAAAGTAAGCTCAGATCAATATTTTACATCATATAAATGTAAGATATGTACACACTTATTGAAAAAAAATACTTCTGTAAAAACAACAATCTCAATGTTTACCACAAACAGTACTGATGTAAGCAAAACATTTGTTCTCAATTTGGGTGCAATAACGGTCCCAATCTTGTGTTATGAATTCTGGTGCCGAAGCTTTATAAACTCCAGTCCTGCTATCTGTTCTCCATGTTCATGTAATGAAACTGCAGAGCTGCGCGTAAAGGCGCATCCTTTAAAGTGGAAAAGAGAGTCTGAAAACTTTAACTCAACAGTCCAAACTCAGATTTACTCACTGATTGTCCAACCAGCAGCACCAGCAGCAGCAACATGCTTGCAATTCTGAGCGGAGACATGATGGATCCTCACACGAGCCTCACCGTTTCCTTTCAGAATTTAATTTAAAACCGAATTTAAAAAACTTAACATGCAGCAGTACAGTCAGCTACAGTACTGACTTCCTTGTGTGGGCTGTGATATTTTGAATGTGTGTGTAGGATCATGAGTTACGGAAGTAAATCATGTGATATGATGGTAGTGGTGTGCCAAGGCTTTGTGACCAGTAGGTGGCAGTGTTGCGCCTTTTACGCACGACTTTGTAAATAGCGTATTGATTCTTCAAAGTCATGTTGATATTATGGTCACAAATGAAAATCTGGTCTAAAAATTGTCAGGAGCAGGAAAAAGGAAGGAAAAGGTTTCCAGAGAGTTTAACATAGCAAGACCTTTTTTTATTGACAAAAAGAGCCATTCTCTGACAGAAATAATAACAATGATGATAATAATAATAATAATAATAATAATAGTAGTAGTAGTAGTAGTAGTAGTAGTAGTAGTAGTAGTAGTAGTAGTAGTAATATTATTATACAATCAGTAAGGAAATCTGAGTTCATACTGTCGAGTTTAAGTTTTCAAGCTCTCCCCTTGACTTTAAAGGATGCGCCTTTATGCACAGCTCTGCAGTTTCATTACACGAACACACAAAACAGATAATAATAATGATTAATAATAATAATGATCATCATAATAATCATAATAATATTTTTATTATTAGTAGTAGTAGTATTAGTAAGATTGAATAATTATTATTAACAATTTCTATTGTTATTATTATTTTTGAATAATAATAATTATTAGATAATATAATAATCATAATATCATCATCATCATCATTATCATCATAAAAACAATATTATTTTCATTACTAATACAATTGCTATTATTATTATTATTATTATTATTATTATTGAATAATAATAATTATCAGATAATGTTATCATAATAATAATAACCACTATATAACATTATTATTATTAGCAGTAGTAGTAGTATTATAAAATAATGCAGTGATTTCAAGGTGCAATTGAGAACCTGAATAATTACTTACAACAAAGAAATGTGAACTGATAACTATAATTATGGTTCAGTACAAAAAAATTAAAAATTCTTATAAAATATTAGCATATTTGGGAAAAGGCATGTATAGCCTCTCCCTACTAATATGTCAAAAAATTATTTTGTTCTTTTTTTTAAAAAGTAAATTGGTGCTTGCAGTTCCCCTCCTGTCCTGTAGGTGGCGGCTTTATGTTGTTATATTGTTTATTGTCCATTTTAGTTCCGGAAACAGCGTGACGTATACACACGCAGCGCTGGGAACGATCACACGTGGGTTCAGGAGTTTGTCAGACTATTGTGGTTTATGTCGGTTTAATTAGAAACTATGCCGAAGAGAACGAAGGCACCAGAAGAAACGGGCGCTCCAGAAGCGGAACCAGCCGAGCAGCAGGACGAAGAGCCGCCAGCGGAGACCAGACGGACCCGCAGCGGCCGCAGAGTGAAACCTCCTGCCGCTCTGCTGGACTCTGAAGCCCCGGTGAGGACTCCCAGCCGGAGGACCCGGAGGTCTGTCATCCAGGAGCTGCCGAAGGAGGAAGAACAACAACACACCGAGGAACCAGAGGAAAACCCCGAAAGTCTGGTGAAGGAGAAACCCGACATTTCTTCGGAACCGGAGCCATGCACTGTGTCAGAGCCAGCAGAGCCGCAGACTGAGGCTGCAGCGGCGGCTACGGGCAAAGTTAACGGCGGCGTAGACGGTCCTCAGTCCGGACCTGTACCGGCAGAAACAGCACCCTCGAGTATAGAGACCATCCCGAAGAAGAAGCCTCACCTGGCTCCGAGTGGGAAACAGAACCCGGTCATTCCTCTGGGAAAACCCAAGTCAGGAAGAGTGTGGAAGAACCGCAACAAACAGAGGTGAAGAAACCAGGAGCCTGAGATCTGCTTTTAGAAATGGCAGCTCAGACACAAAACTCTGTTTTCTCCTTTTAAGTCAAAGGAATTTTAATTTAAGTAATGAAAGCTGCAAGCAGCATTGGTCTTGTTCTCACATCCTTGCTGGTCAGTGAATCCAAACATGTCCACCAGGAGGCGCTGCAACTGAGAGTGGATTTCGGTTTGATGCGTTTTTGAGGGTGACCTATTAAAAGTGTCCACCAGGTGGCGCTATAACTGTGAGTGTATATCGGCCTAGGTATCATACATGTAAAGTCTGAGGCAGATTGGAGCATGTGCAGGCTAGTTATACATCACTTCCTGTTTCATGGCGAATTATCAAAATTCCGCTAGCCACCATTTCCACGCTCTCAGACTTTCCTGAGCATTTTAATAACTTTTGATCATCCATGCCTGGTGTACATCCTTGCCGGATTTGAGCTCTGTTGGGGTTACCCTGTTTGAGTTTATAGCTTTTGAAAAGGTGCAAAAAACTGGTCCAGAACCGTCCAAAATATGTCAAATAATTCAAAATGGCCGACTTCCTGTTTTGTTTTAGGTTTTGTTGTCAAATTTTCAAGGTGGCGCTATGGAGCCATTTTGGCATGTTTTCAAATATTTTTAGACCTTCAAAATTGCGATTAAAAAACAGGAGAAAAAAAAATCCATGCGTTTCACAAGGGTCTTACACACCTTTAGTGCTCGGACCTGGATAATAATGAAGTTTATTGTCTTAAGAGGTGTTTATCCTTTCAGCGTAAGATGTTAAAATGGTTTTATGGACACCTCTGAGGTACAAACTGGAAAGTAGATAAATGAAAACAGAAAATATTTTAACTAAAACTGTACAATGATTCTGAAATTGATCAACGTTTTGATATCGAAATCCATAAATCTTGTATTGGAATTGGGCTATTTTCTCAAAATCTTTTAAAAAACTTGTTAAAATTATAAAAATGAACAACAAAAACAACAAATCACACATTTATGCAGCCTTATTATTATAATACTGAAAAGTTCTTGCAGGACAGATTGTGTTCAGACACTGTCAGAAAAATTTAACTTAAATGAAAAAAGTGAAAATATGTTATTTAAAAAAAACATTAAAAAATAGAAAAATTCAGAATAAAAAAAATTCAGATTTTTTTTAAACTGTTGAACTTTGACATGGAAAAGTTTGTTTTTTTAAGTTACACTGAAAGAGCTTGTTCAATTTTTGAGAAGGAAAAGTTGACTGTTTTTAAAAGGTGAATTTTTAGAAAAAGAACAGATTTATTTATTTTTAAAGCTCAACTTTGAGTAAAAGAAAGTCGGACTTTTTAAATAAAAGTTCAACTTTAAGGAAAAAGCGTTGTTAGTGTTTTGAAAAAGTGGTACAATACATATTTTAATATTTGGGGGAAAACTGGAAAATGAAGCCAATAATTATGCAATTTTGGTCGATATTTTAACTGATGTTGGTGCAATTTGAGATCTAAATCTGAATATTATGTTTTGTACCCGTCCGAAACATCCGTAACATCTATACTGACCACTGCTTGATAGGCAGTTAAAACTTCACCCGGTTTGTCTGTTAATTGCGATTTATTTATTTTTCCAGGTTCTCGGCGCTGGTGAGAGACAAACCGTTGTGCTCCTCTTGGGAAAAGAAGATGGCAGCCAAGCGGGAGAAGGAGCTCATTAAACAGTATTCTTTGCAGCTTAAAGAGGAGAAAAACAAACAGAAGGAGGTAGGCGAAGGCTGCGTGACGACTCTGATCGTAATATCAACGCATTTGCACCTCTTGTTTATTATATTTCACCCATCTCAATAGGAAAAGAGGAAAAGAAGAGAAGAAAACTTGAAACGTCGCGAAGAGAACGAACGCAAAGCAGAGATTGTTCAAGTGGTACGTCAGCAGCTGTTCACACAAGCACAGTTAAACAGGTTCATAATACATGACAAGTGGAACTGAAAAGGTTCCTGCTCCATTCTCAAACATATTCTCTATATAACAATTTATTTTACTATTGATCTCTAGAGCCTGATAATGGTTCCCACATTCTTTACACCTTTAGAAATTAAAGAGAACCACTAACTAGCATCAGGTGTATTAAAAGTTTGGAGAATGCTGAATCCAAATGATCACATTTCCATGCTTGAGATTACCATTAAATCTTTCCAAAACTAATTTTCCCGTCGGCTCAGATTTGACCTTCTGTCTCGTTTGTATCGCAGATCCGGAACACAGCAAAGATCAAGAGGATGAAGAAGAAACAGCTACGAAAAATCGAGAAGCGAGACACGCTGGCTCTGCTGCAGAAGTCACAGAAGCAGAACGTTAAAACCAAAGCACAAAAAAATGTTCAAGATTTAACCTAAAAAAGACTGTCGGACAATAAAGTGTATATGTTCAGTGCTTTGCCTACACGTCCTGTCTTTGGAGAAGATCAGCAAAGTTTCTATCTGGATTTATTTACACATTAACACAAAACCTTACTTTGGGGGAAAAAATGTACGAAAATTAAATATAGTAAAATAAATGTAGCCCAATTGATGCAGGAGGGCGCTCAGGTGGTTACATACTCTACCGTTCAAAAGTTTGGGGTCACCAACACAATTTCATGTTTTCCATGAAAACTCACACTTTCATTCATGTGCTAACATAATTGCACAAGGGTTTTCTAATCATCAATTAGCCTTTCAACACCATTAGCTAACACAATGTAGCATTAGAACACAGGAGTGATGGTTGCTGGAAATGTTCCTCTGTACTCCTATGTAGATATTCCATTAAAAATCAGCTGTTTCCATCTAGAATAGTCATTTACCACATTAACAATGTGCATGCAAGTGCTCCATGATAAACAGATTCCAGCAGTTTGAGATTGTGGGTCAAGGCATTCATGTAAATATCTCCGTAATCGAGTTCAGGCAAGAAGGCCGTTAAAGCTGAAGAATAAGAGCGGAGAAATGAACACTGACAAATGAAAAAGATGTGTCTGAGGTATTTTCAACACAACTTGTTTACAAAAGAGCATGGAAAAGTTCATTTTGAACTGTAAAACATCATATCAGTACTTTATCTTGGTCACAATTCTTCATAGCAGAATTTAAAGGATTAGTGTCTGTTTATAGTGACTCTTTTCATCTGGAATGGTTTACAAAACTCCCCCTTGTACTGCTGATTGCCCAAGACAAGTTTTCTGTTTCAGTAACTCACAATCACAGTTGATACAATCAGGTTTGACGACTGGAACCTTTACGCCCAATGTACGGTATGCACTCACTGCCAAGCTGGGGAGGTCTAGTAGTCTGGGAATTCTTACAGATGATTAATTTACAAAGGAGGTGGAGGGGGGGGGGGGGGGGGGGTGTCCTTTTTAAATATAGAAAATAGTCACAATAAACAAGTGAAATCCATCAGTGCCGTCATCACATTTAAACAGCAGTAGAGTATCTACTGAGATACGTGTAATAGCTTCTTAAAACATGGGTGAGGTCAATGCAGTTTGTTACCATATGACAGCAACTAAACACACTGACTTTAATATATCACAATACAAATAAAACCTGAATAACTGAAACATAAACTCATTAGGCAGACACATTCAGGGTGCTTGCTACAGTCGGAAATTACAGAATTACGCTGAGTAAAAGGTAAATACATAAAGTCAAGGGCAACAAATTTATTATTACTTTAGAAGGGCCAGTCTACATTAATCAACATTTGAATAAATATAAAATTAGTCCATGTACCTGATGTTATTAAACATTTGAAATGACTAAATATAGCTCAATATGTATCATAGTTTAATCAACCTACATTTTAATAAAAATATCCTATATTATGAGCATAATCTTATTGAAGCTGGAAGAAGACAACATCATTGTCAATAATGCTGTTTTTCAGTAAATCGTTACTCAAAAAAAAAAAAAAAAGCTTGAATAGATAAAAGACGGGGGCTGTCTGAATTATTGTGGTAGTAAATTCCATTGATGTGATGTTTCATTTACGTACTGCGTGCATCAGGCAGTAAGTATGACCAGTGCCTCCATTATGTAGTCTGACAAACTGACGCATTTTTCATTCAACTGCGCTATCTGATACCAATTTTAAAAATCAAACTTATACTAATGATTCCTTAATCTAGTGTATTTTAATAAAAACAAATAAACTGATTTACTATTATATCTATATTGTATTATATCTACACTACCGTTCAAAAATTTGGGGTCACTTAGAAATGTCCTTATTTTTGAAAGAAAAACAGTTTTTTTTCATTGAAGATAACATTAAATTAATCAGACATACAGTCTAGACATTGTTAATGTGGTAAATTACTATTCTAGCTGGAAATGGCTGATTTTTAATGGAATATCTCCATAGGGGTACAGAGGAACATTTCCAGCAACCATCATTCCTGTGTTCTAATGCTACATTGTGTTAGCTAATGGTGTTGAAAGGCTAATTGATGATTAGAAAACCCTTGTGCAATTTTGTTAGCACATGAATAAAAGTGAGTTTTCAGGGAAACATGAAATTGTGTAGGTGACCCCAAACTTTTGAACGGTAGTGTATATCAGGTCTAGATTTTCCTACCAATATTTCTCTGAAGTATTGTTCCTGGCCTCAAAAAATATCTGCTGTAAGTTCCAGACATGTCAAAGTGTCCATAACACAACTTAGAAATACAGAATTGAGAATACACTTCGGCATTCTCAATTAAAGCGAGAGACTCACTGTTCAACTTTGAATCTGTTGAGATGAGTTTTTAATTTCTGTTGTCAAGTTTTACCTTGAAAAAACTCTCTTCATTATTCATATATAAAACGGTGCAGTACAAACTGTCTTTGGTGGGACTTTTTTCATTAAAAAGGCAAAGATGACTTTCATTTTGAGTGCATTTCTGATATGGTCTGAGACTATTAAGTGGTTATTAAGCGACGAAAGTTCTTGAAACCAATACCTTAGTTTAGTTTCTGCTTTAGAGTCTCAGCTGAAAATGGTTAATGCACAGGATAGTGTAATGTTTTAGAAGTCATTTACTATATAAAAGCAGCTGAATCATCCCTTCGTAGGACAATGATTGGTCAAGATGTTTACATGTGTATCAGAGACCAGAGTGAAACTAAAAGTCTAAAATCAAAGTCCTCTCTCTGTTTTTATTTCTTTAATTTAATTTTAATTTTACATTTAATCCAGAACAAACAAAAAGGTTTTTATCTGCATTGAGTAAATAATGAAATGGTAATTTCCTTATGATGCTTGCCAACATAGGTGACTGTGGGACTTTTTTCTGACCTACAACAGCACACCGGTATCGACATGACAAATGACTTCTATACTGAAGTATCTGCGCAAATGGATGCATCACAAGACAGAGTTTGAGCCCAGCAATGTATCCCGAAGGCAGGGTGCATACACCCTGCCGTCCCTCACCTCCACTCTCATTCCATGCATTTTACATGGTGTGCTCATTGTGAAGGTGCTGCCCGAGCCGGTTTTTCACAAAAAATTAATTATCATATACTCACTGCTGCCATTGTGTGATGTCGCAAAACAGCTCCTTCAAGTCGTCACCAACCTGTTTGTTTTGTAATCCTTTCGACTGTAGCAGAATAATCTCACAAGCTTAAAAACTGGTGGGTAAAAAAGCTATTTGTTACCATGAGGTGACTCATGTGGAGGGAACGATCGTCCCTCAAAAGTGTATGAAGTTCAGTACCTTTAACGTCATGTTGTCTGTCAGTCCCATTATAAAATCTGTGACACTCGTAGGTTGAGTTAGTTTGCAGATCGAGGAAGATTCAACAAGAGCGAGCGGCTTTAATTTCACAGCTCAACTATAGAAAAACCATCCAGACATTTTGTAAGTAGTCGTTTTCTGTCTATATTTCTGTGTACAAAGTGCCTTATTCACATTTATATTGTATTTATTTTACATAATATTTTTTAAACTTGTATTTGCATTTATAATTTGTCTAATAAGTGAACTTTTTTGTTTGAGCAAGTTTAAAGAAACTTATTGTCCCTTTTTGTCTCAGATGCGACAGACATTCAAAATGCTTCTGATCATTCTGATTCAGCTGTTCCTAATCGGTGAGAAAAACACGTTTCTCTTTTTACAGTGTGTTGCGATCATTTGCCCTCTTTTATACTGACGTTTTAATCATTGATTAACAGCATCAGCGAACGCCCAGACAACAACTGTTGCAGCCACCGCAACTACTGTTGCTCCGACCACAACTACTACTGCTGCCACCACCACGACTGCTGCTGCCACCACCACGACTGCTGCTGCCACCACCACGACTGCTGCTGCCACCACCACGACTGCTGCTGCCACCACAACAACAGTAACAACGACAAACGCAACAACGACAACAAACAGCACAACTAGCGCAGCTGCCACCACACATGCTGGGGTCACGTACATGGGCAGTCTGGCCTTGTGCCACCTCAGTGTTGTAGTCTTTAAGTATTTCTGAACTGTCTGACTTTTTGTGTTGCCTTTGTCTCATTTTATAGAATACCGTCATTGGTTGTCATGTAGAGGCACCACCTTGTATCGTTCATGTTTAAATATGTAACCAAATAATCACATCATGAAGCACACGTGTTGATGGTTTTCAAGATCTAGATGATACCAAGTGTAAAACTGCTAATAAAAGTTCGGTAAATCTCAAACAGTTTCGCTCTTCTGATTGTCACTAACTTTAAAGTTACTATCATGAATTATTAGCTGCTTTTGTGGCTCTTCTTATCAAGCTGACTAGCTCATTTACCTCAACACCGACTCTAACTGCACTAAATTTGTAGCAGTGTTCATAGATTTCTGAGAAATATTAGGTGACTTTATTCCCTAAATCTAGCATATACACTACCGTTCAAAAGTTATTTGATGTTATTTGTTATTTGACAATTTCATGTTTTCCATGAAAACTCACACTTTTATTCATGTGCTAACATAATTGCACAAGGGTTTTCTAATCATCAATTAGCCTTTCAACACCATTAGCTAACACAATGTAGCATTAGAACACAGGAGTGATGGTTGCTGGAAATGTTCCTCTGTACCCCTATGGAGAGATTCCATTAAAAATCAGCTGTTTCCAGCTAGAATAGTCATTTACCACATTAACAATGTCTAGATTGTATTTCTGATTAATTTATTGTTGTCTTCATTGAAAAAACTGCTTTTCCTTCAAAAAGAAGGACATTTCTAAGTGACCCCAAACTTTTGAATGGTAGAGTGACTAAAAGTTAGTCTAACTTGAAATAACTGAGAAAAACTAATCTATCTAATCTCTATGCCATGAGTAACCTGCCCAAAGTCAAGGCCATGGTTTTAACACAAGAAATAATCAATAAAATGACACAAATTTTGTGGACAGAATAAAGCCCACCTTGACTACCAGGTCACTATTTAATGTAGAACTGAGTTAAAATGCAATATTTTTCCATGTACTTTTAAGTTTTCCACAGGTTTTCTTGTAATATCATTTTTTTTTCATGCACTGAGAACGGGTTTTGATTAATGGTCCTAAAAGTATCCCGGGTGTGTCCCAATAAATCTAAATGACTTGTTTTGACCTGACTATTTGCCAAAGTGATATAAAAACAGGTCACACCCACACTGCATGAGTGGCTTAAGAAAATCTTTTATTATTGTATTTGTGGCGTCTTGTGTTTCTCAAAATAAACCATGGCCCTGTTATGAAGCACATTCTGGGTTTTACATGACCATACGGTGATTACCAGTCAGTTGTTAATTCATTTTTACCTGCACGCACACAAGAGACTATTTTCTCAAACAGACGTACTGTGTGAGCACAATATAACTTGGCGGCGGAAGCTGTGAAACGCACACAAGACAAGGTAACAAGGTCAGCTAACAATGAAGGAGCTGCTCTTGGGCATTTGTTATGTTTGATGCAGCTGTCTGTCGTGTATTTTGAGTTGTCACACATTGAAGTCACTATAGTGAGAAGGGATGCTTCGTTGTTTCTTGTGCTTAATGGAGCTGAACGGGTCAATATGTCATTCCTGTGAGGGCAACTTTGATCCCAAACATAACCACTGAACTCTCAAGAACAAATTAGCAGTCAAAGGATCGGAGATCACGTGGCTTTCACATGAGACTCGGTAGGAGGAACCAGGGTGTGAACGGGTGCGACACTTTCATGCCAGCAACAGTGCATCATGGGTGGATAATGGTAATGATTCAGAACTTAACATAAATTAAAAGGGCTTATGTTGAAGGGTAACTCCACTGCCTTCTGAAGCTCTTGGCAAGAACAATTGCATTTAAGGAGGAAGTTGTAGCCAATAAAAGCTCTTGCGCCTGATCCAACCACCACAACAGGGTCGGCCGATAGCTAGACTCTTCTCCTCTGTGGTCTCCCGCTGGTGGAACGAGTTAATAAACTCCATTCGATCTGCAGAGTCCCTCTTAGTCTTAATGAAAAGACTAAAAACCCAGCTCTTCACTGAACACCGTTGCACTTGACAGACTGCAAAAGAAAAAATAAAATCCTATTACGCCTGCACTGCCTGTAGACACCACGGTCCTATTATCACGCTTGAACTTGAGGTTGTTTTCTCCTGACTAGATCTTTACTTGTGTTGTATCTACTCTAAGATGAATGTTGCTTTGAATAAAATCATCTGCTAATTGTAGAAAATCTGATGCCTGGTTGTGGCTGAAGACTTGAAAATGGGAACATGAAAGAGTGTGGATGTGGAGTTAGAAAGAAGTGGTTATACTGGGTCTCTGCGCTCCACCCCTCAACTCCGCTTGAGAAAAGAAGCGCAGGACTGGATTGGCTGCTATTGACACAAGTGAATATCTGACCAAACCGGCTGCGGTCATGTCGCATTGTGGGTAGCGTAGCACCAGGTTCTGACAATGAAAAAGATTAAGCTGATAAATGACAACTTTGCACACCTCACAACTTATCACATTTACAGTCATGAAAGAAAGTTTACATACTGTAGGAGCTTCAGTAGATATCAGCTGTAGGTTCTTGAAGCAGTTTCACCCTCATCCAAGAGGTTGCACTCTGAAAAGTAAATTCAGTGATCCTATTTTGACCACATAATTGATAAACTCCTTTGTCTTGACATGCCTCGACAATTTCAGGCTGGTAGCTAAAAATATTTTGAGTGTAGAGGAAAAGCAAATTCTACTCAATTCTACTCAGTGTAGTTCGTTGGTTGAACATATATTTATAAGAAATTGTTATAACTTGAAAAGATTGATGCAAACTTTTTTTTTGATGTTGTTCAGCCCAAACATCAGTGCTGCCCACAGTAGGTTGTTTCTCCTCAAGTACTGAGAAAATATGAATCAATCCCTCAAAAATACAGTAGAAAATATGTTAAATATGTTCTCCTTTAATGATCCAGGTCTTCTTAACAATTATCATTGTTAACAAGTATTTCATTATTTTTAACAATAATAATAAAATAGTCATTATGATTATTATTATGATTATGATTATTATTAAATTTTTTAATTAATTTTGAAAATATGTATACAGATATTTTGACATGAAGTTTTTCAGAAATTATTTACCCATTATTAGTCCTTAATGTGCAGCAAAAGGTATATTAATTTTACTGTCAAACATTGTAAAATAACAAGCAACCATTTATAAAATACAGGTTTTTGACATTTTTTTAAAGTTACAATGTAAATCATTGATTTTACTGGTCTTTACTGGTACGGTTATACAGTTAAACGTAGAGAAAACTATTTTACAACAAGAAAACATCAGAATCAGTCAAACTGTTTATAAAACAGCCCATAAAAAATTGCGTTAATGAACTAACGACATTCAATAAATAATTCTCATTGTTGGAGTGAAAGTGCTGTTAAAGTGCTCAGATCAGCTGATGAGAAAAGCATGAACTGAATCTTCTTACCTTCTGATGGTCGATCTGGCAGGCCTCTAAACTTCAGGTGTTTCTTCAGGTGGCTTCTCTGGCAAGGTGAGCTTCTTCTTGAATCCGCTGAGGTTCTTCTTCAAAGTATCGGAAGTGTCCAAAGAGTTCAAACTTTCCAAAATAGCTAGCTTAACAGCAGGCTTGTCGGTTTGCAAGGGATCAAGTAAATGTCCAAATGCAAAAGGGGAACGTACGAAGGTCAGCAGGCCTTTTCTAGGTGGGCGTCACCTTCTGTTGCCATGACTTAAGTGATGCACGCACGCACCTGTGCTTGACCAATTCTGATCTGGAGCTAAATCAATGATCCATATTGTCAGTTTCTTTGTTTTAAAGTTGACGTTTTTCCGCGTATGTGCACAAGTTTCCATCAGCTGTGAGAAACGTACGGAGCCTCAAAGCTACCTGAACCTTTCCTGATAAAATCAGCCTCTGATTGAAGCATCTTGGTGGGAACTAGATCCTGAAATGCAAATTATTGGACTAAAATCATGCTAAAGTCTTTCAGCAGCTGATGCGTCCACACAGCATCACTGAGGTCCATATCATGCCGAGTCAGAGCTCAAGCACTCAAGTAGTCTGTGAAAGAGGAAATATTCAGACATTAAGGGGACCGAGGATTATTTATGTAATTTTGGCTGCTTTTGTTAATAAAAGTCTCCTGGCAGCTCTGATGGAGTTAAGGATTGACCCACAGAAAATTTAATACAAATAATTAAACCCTATAAACCTCGAATCTGTGTGGAACAACCGACACATCTGGTGTGTAGAAGGGACTGAACATTATTGATCTTAATGAAGTCACCGCTGCTGTGCGTAAATGTGCAGAGAAGCACTGAAGCTACGGGATGCTGCAGGTGTTTATTAAAGCCAGAGAAAATAATCTGACAAGCAGCAGCTGTGGGCAGAAAACAGGACTGTAGGAGATGTAATAATGTTTCTGCAAATCCCGGAATTACATCCAGTGAAAACTGAGAAATATTGTTTCAGACGTGAATCTAACACGTGATAGATTTCAGTCTCATTATTATCTGGATTTTGAGACATTAAGTCAGTATATTATGTACCTTAAGTCAATATGTTATGTACTAGGTACCTTCTTTAGGTAGTTGTCATTCATTGACAAAAAGGGAAAAAAAACAACAATTCAATACAATACAAAAACAAATGTTTCCAAACTTCTGAGTGAAAAGGAGCAGAAAGGAGTATAAACTTATGTAATGTGCCCCTTTAACCTGTGGGGGGCGCTGCGACACCTGGACACAACCCAGCCCTGATCTACTCTGCCTGGGTGTCCTGGATGACGGAGTGTGATGTTGAAGGAGCCGAAACAGTCCAGGAAGCATCACTGACATCAACTGTGTGTTGTATCTACTTCAGATCGCTTTGGATAAAAGCATCTGCTCAATGAAATTGTAGAATTGTAGTAAACAGCGAACAACACCAGGGAGAAACAAAACAGGCAACAATACATAACAGTTGGTTTGTGATACTGCAGAGCTCAGAGTGTGAGCATCTCTGATGACTAACTACACACACACTGAGGATTTCAAACCTGCAGTTTTCATTCTGAAACAATCTCCAGGACTGAAGCTCTTAAACTTGTCCTCTTACTGTAACAAAAACTAACATTGCAGCCTGGAACACATCCAGGGACTGAATGTTTCCTGTAATGTGCAACGAGATATTCTTCCTCTCGTTTTGCAGGACAACGATGAAGCTCGAGCAGAGTTTAACTACAGAGAATATTTAAAACTGGGCTCCTTATCCACACCCACTTCAGCACCACCACCCTTGGCATGGACCCCCACTGGGCCTTGGGGTCATCTGTGCCCTTTGATGCCCCAACGTAGCGTTGAGCAGAAACATGAAAACCAATGAACATGCTGCCTTCATTTGATTTCCTCTGGAGCCGCATAAAACTCAGTAACTCGAGTCCTTTTTTTGTTACTATGCCGCTGTAATCAATAGCATTTCAAGAAACAATGAAAATGTATCTTTTTGTATGGTGTAGACCAGGGACCACATTCAGCCCAATTTGATCTCCAATGGACTGGACCAGTAAAATCACAGCATAAAAACCTATAAATAACCACAACTCCAAATTTTTCTTTTGTTTTAGTGCAAAAATGTTCACATTTAAGGAATTATCTTTTCACAAAACATTATGAACAACCTGAAATTTCATAAGAAAAATAGGATCAATTTCAGCAACATTAAGCTTCAGTTTGTCATTTACACATTACAACTTACAGATCACAGAGTGTCTACAAAGGAACAAACTTTTTAGTCACAGGTATCCGGAACTGAATGATATAGTATTTTACTTTATGATCAAAACGACAAAAGTCTGTCAAAAAAAGAGACAAAAATAAACAAAAATACGACAAAATATTACAAAAACAAGACACAAGGTGGCAAAAAAATGGACAAATGACACAAGCAAGACAAAAAACACAAAACGGCAAAAACGAGACAAAAACACAAGCAAAACAAAAAAGAAACATAAAACAAAAAAGGGAAACAAAAGGACAGAAACATGAGACAAACGACAAAAGTCAGACAAAAAGACAAAAAACAAGACAAAATATTACAAATACAAGACACAAAATGACGAAAATGAGACTCAAAATGACAAAAGAACAATGAACAATCTAGTATTTATGATCAAGACAACTTGTCATGGTCTGGAAATTATTTTATACTTTTACAAATGGGCTGCAAGGTGGCGCTGTGGTTAGCCACGTTGCCTCGCAGCTAGAAGATCCCCGGTTAGGGCGCCTGGGATCTTTCTGTGTAGAGTTTGCATGTTCTCCCTGTGTAGCATGGGTTCTCTCTGGGTTCTCCAGCTTCCTCCCACAGTCCAAAAACATGCTGAGGTTAATTGATAACTCTAAATTGCCTGTAGGTGTGAATGTGAGTGTGATTATTTGTCTCTATACATAGCCCTGTCCAGGGTGTCCCGCCTTCACTCTATATCAGCTGGGATAGACTCCAGACCCCGCAACCCTAATGAGGATTAAGCGGTTTATAGATAAATGATGCATGGACTTATACCAAATTTACAATTTGCAGTTCTTCTTGCATGTCTTCTCTGTAATTTTTACACTTTACAAAATCATCCCATGGACCCTCTGGAGGGCCGCATGTTTGACGCCCTTGGTGTAGATATTTTTGCAATAGGTTCTCGTTTTCTGAAACTATTGTCTCTAGAGTAAGAGATAAATGTTATATTAGTGTAATTTTCCTTCAAATGGTCTTCACAATCAGAGTTCCACTTTATAAAAATCTTTATAATTTGACAATGTGTGCAAGAAAAAAAAACACGGCAATCTTTCCAAAAACTTGGAAACTTTATTTACAGTTCAAGTCAGTCACATGCAACATTTTCTTAAAATGAATAAACATGAAATTAGCAAAAACAAGAAAAGAAAAAAATGCATATTTTTTTCTCCAAAATAGCAATATACAAAAATAGAGCTTACAAATACTGTACAGCAATTGTCTCCAAAAATATTCTGCTGCAGAATTCTTAGTTTTACAAACAATGTCTGTGAGAGTCCACAAACATAATCAGTGTTAACAAAAAGGGGTGTGAGGGCAAGAGAGTGTGTTCAGGAACACTGCTAAAGGGGGTGGGAGGGTTTGTTTGGACAAAGAGGGGCGAGTTATTTGTGAGGTGAGAGGGATAACTAACGCACCATATAAACTGGAAGAAAGTTCACTTCAGGGAGGCAGTGATAGAGGTTAAAAATCGTACGGGAACGTGTGCTAATTTTCTGCTTTGCTTGTCAAAACATCTGCCATCAGAAACTGTGCCCTATAGGGACAATCATAGAAATGATTTTTCTGATGCCACCACTCCAAATTCTGGATGTTAAACGGCGTTCCTGACAGTCACATTTCATCCGACTGCAGTGTGTCTCGTCTATTTTTAGTGGAATTCACTCAGAAGCAACACTGACGTCAGTGCTGGGAAGCCGTTTATTATTGTATCCACGACTGGCTCAGTTTCCACTCTCTTTTAGCAACACAGACTCCCTCGTCTCATCTCATTTCTTTTAAAAAGGCAGAACCTTCTTTCATGCTAGCAGGGATTTCATTTCATCTGAGGTTGGCACTTGTACGTCTTCAGTGGGATTAGGACGGCACATGGGAGGGAAACGGGGATGTTCAGGTGGTTCGGGTTTACAATCAAACACAACACTTAAGATAGCCAAATGGCAGAAAGTGTGAGCTGCCGTTTAGTTTATATTTTGGAGCATTTCCTGTGCACCTCATTTTTAAATACACCGCTAATGATACTAACCGTCTACGTACATTTAACAATGGTGATATTAGTGGCAAACGTCACTATGCAAAAAAGCATGCTTTCACATTGAATCTCTTCCTTCTCTCGTGAACCATACATTTAAAGACAAATCCGTTAGCAGGAACAAAGCTTTAAGACTCGTGTTTATTAGCAGTGACCTACAAACTGTGTTGTCATTCGGGCAAAGTGGAAGAACTACTCTTGGATGTATAGTTTTGTAAAGTTTTGGAGGAGAAAGCAGATTCTGGTAGTGTAACATCAGCTCAATGAAACAGTCACAGCCTCTTCATAACCAAAACACTGTGCATCACACGACATGTTGAAGAAGGCCCTTGTTGCTTATTTTGTTCAACATAAAACCCCAGAACCTCCTCGTCCATGATCAGTGAAGGCTGTTTGACACAGCCCCTGGTCTTTTATGTACTTGTGGCAGTTTTTTTGTTCAAATAAGGCTACAGTGGCCAATGTGTTTCTTTAAAGCTGAGTGTTAATAGTGCTCTTATCGATGAAAGTACAGTGCTGCATTCAAGGACCGGACCTTATTACAGACAAACCACCAGGTGACAACTGGCACATGGGAACAGAGAAACCCTGCTTTTGCGCTCGTCTAACAGTTGACATTTTCACCCTGCTGCATTATTCTCTGACCTCGCCCACAAAGGTCGTCGCTGCAGTGCGGGCAGACATTCAACAGCGATGAAACATTCAAACCACAGGTCACAGTGACAATGCTTTTCTGCCACTGAAGGTGAAAGGCATTGTGACTTTTTAAAACTGCTGCTCTGCTAATGACAGCGTTGAGAGAAAAAAATTGGAGTGGCATTAAAGGCACAATCAGCAAGTTGCAAATGAGCTATTTGAAAACGTGAGATAGAAAGTCGAATTTTGTAGGTTTTCCCACAAATTAGAATTCAGTATGAGTTTATTTACTTGTTTATTTTATATTATCCTCGGTTTACAACCTATGGCATTTAATTGGTATGTTGGAACTGGTTACGGGTGGGTCCTTGGTTTACGATGTATAGCATTTCGTCGTTGAGTTGGAATTGGTTACGTGGGACTAGCTGGCAAGCGGAGTGGACGAATACGTCATCACACTGCGCTATAAGATGGTTCTTTACATTCGCCGGTTGTATGGCACCTTGGACTGTGCTACATTCGCTAACTTTTTGCCCTTTATTATGGCTCCCAAGCACAAGTCAGGCTCTCCTGATGGAATTCTGGCTTCCGGCGAAAATCAACTTATGTCGGGTCATAGGAATGGAATTCCAACGCAAGTCGAGGACCCACTGTAGTAGGTTTTACTATTTTTGCAGTGGGGCTACTTTTCTGTTTCTGTCTGAACCACAGAATGGCCTTGAAATGGTTATTCAGACCTCTTAATTGACAATACACATCACAGGTAAAAGACGATCTCTGTGACGCACGGCCCTGGCCCACCTTTAAATTCAGCCCGTCTACCCACAACGAGTTCAATAAATGCAGCTAACAAGAGACGAGGACAAAAAAATGCCCACAAAAGCAGGGCTCAGAGTGAATGTATGTGTAGCACAAAACAAAAGCACCCTGTACCGTACAGAAAGACAGAGAGAGGCGAAAGCACCAGAATACTGCAGCCAAATAGCTGAACTATCCTGCATGTGTGCGTGCATGAATGAAAACGCTGTTTCATTACAACCTGCTGACTCTATGGCAGCCTCTGTGCTGGCGGGGCAGCTCCAGCCGCTCCCACTGTGCATGTACGTGACTCAAAGATATGCTGATGATATGCTGAGGGCAGTACTTGTGATGCATGTGCCAGTCCACCAACTCATTCTGTCTGTGCAGCTGTACCAAGAAATTATAATAAATTAGAAACATAATAAATACAAATACTTAATGGGACTGAGGTTAAATTTACTGCAGCAGTCTGTGCAGCACATTCTGATCTGTCCCTAACATGAATTGTCGGTTGTTTCCTTTTTCCAAGGATATGTTATGCTAATTTCAGATAACCATAACAGTTTGAGATTTGTTGCATTTTCTCAGTTATAACCCGAAGCAAACTACTGTGACGTTCACACAGCTCAGCTTCAGTAAGTTTGTGAAAAGATGCAGCAGCAGAGAAAAGCAAAACTGAAACGTTTGTGTCACTTCATAGACGGTTGTTTAATATTGCCTAATTACTGGTGTTTGTTCCGTAACTGTCCATAGATAAAGCATCAGGGCAAACAATCTATTGCAATAGCTACTTGGACATGTTATGAATGGTTTTTCCAAAATGAAAAATCTTGAGTAATGCCTTGTCTGCCCAGCAAATTCCTGTAGTGACTCTATAATTTGTTTACTGTATCACCTTTCTGCATTAACAAAATTATAAAAATGGATTACAACAACAGTCACATTATACCTAATGACAAACAGGTGATAAAGGAACAAATTGTATAGGTTCCTATAAAGGACGTTATTGTTCGTCTGTGTATAAAATTCTGGGTTTCAACACATTCAAACCCTTCACATTAAATCAGACATGAAGTCTCGAGGTTACTTAATTTCTGGCGTGTAAGTGTGCAATCTGAACACAAATCATTTTCCAAATGTCCTGATATCTACTGTCATAGGTATTGTTGTCCCTTTGCGATAAATATTTATATATATATATTTTAAAAATCAAAGTTTACCAATTAAAAATGAAAACCCATGTTGATTTGTACTGTACACAAAAATAATAGTTAATGATAAAATATAAAACATGACCTTGGGACTAAGATCCACAAGCAATTAAGGTTTGACTTCTCATAAAGTGCTTGTTAAAAAAAAAAAAGAAAGAAAAACATTTTATATGTTTGTGTATTGTACTTCTTGGCTTTTGTGTTTTTTTTCCTCCTGGTCTTTCGCTGGTGTCCCCAGAAAAGTGCTTTGGTTGTGAAAAGTCATCGACCATTTCCAAGTCAAGAAGGATACTTCTTCTAGATCAGCTCTGCTTCATTGTCCATGAAAAGAAAAGGAAAAAACCCATGAAAACGGCTGATTATCAGTCAGAGTTGAAATCAGGAAATCCTCATGTGAACCAATGCGAAGATAAAGAGAGGTGATGATGGCTGCAGATGCAGAGTTTTTGTAAATATCTGCGCAGGAACTCCAGTTTCTCCAGTCTGTCCACAGACTCATACTAAAGTATACCTGTACATGTGAGAGTGTTGGTATGTGTGCGTTTGTGTGTGTGTGTGTGTACTGCGGTGTGAGAGGATTTGAGTCTGCTACACCAGATTCTCGATGCCAGGCAAAGGCTGCTGTATCGGCACAGGGGGATCCGTGCTGCCGGCCTGCTGGGCGAGCTGCAAGACGGGCATGTTGCACAGCGGGCACACTTTCCTCACCTCCAACCATTTAATGAGGCACCTGGAAGGAAGAAAAAGCAGTGAGCATATCTTTAAGGCAAGGAAAGCAGAGATAAGTGACTCAAGAGTACAGCTAGTACAGAAAATGTGAATAATTCAAACTCGCTATTCCAGCCTCTACTTAAAGACACAGATGCTGCAGCTGCTTCTAAGCTTGTTGGGAAAACATCATATTCACATATATACATGATGTAAAATAGCATTATCTGAGAATGTTCCAATTTGTTTAGCAAATCCTAAACAACTAGAGAGCGCAGTACTCCAACAAGGCTGTTTAGTCGTTGTACAATTTCCGACGGATGAAATCTTGAAAAAATTTGTGGCAGAAATCACAGTACCATAGAATGTGGCCATTTAATATAGATGTACCCACAAACAAAATGACCTTGCGCTGAGCACAGGCGTGTGTTATGCATGTGTACATTATGTACGGATATCGAATCACGTGACCTAAATACGTAGCGGGCGCCAGGAATTGATGGGACTCAGAAACACCACAATGTAATCAATTGTTCCTTGTATTATTTTCGATGGGTAAGTCCCGATAAGTTCGCAGCGGTGGATTTGTACTAGGATCGCAATCATGTGATCGTCAGCAGGCAGCTGACGTAGTGTTCACTTGTTGTCATGGTTACAGTGACGCCGTGCCGCTATCTGGCAATGATACAGAAATCTTTAACAAATCTGTGGATCCAGACTATAAGCTGCATCACTGCCAAAATCTCATCAGCTGGTCCTTGTGTCATTTCTGACCGTCCCTGAAAATTTCACCCAAATTAGTTGGCCCGTTTTTGAGTAATGTTGCTAACAGACAGACAAACAAACAGACAAACCAAAGGCGATTACCGTTTAACTCCACCACATTCCTTGGTGGAGTAAATATTGTTGACACAGTAAGGGCATTGCAAAGATCTGTTGATGGTAACTGACAAATTTATCTTTCAATTCCTACTGCTGCACTTGTGACCTCATTCTTTTGATCAGCACTCAGAACCCAACATAACCATAACTGAGGGTTAAAACCATTGAGTGTATATAATGATGGATGATCCCTCCATGACTGAATCCTCCTTTCCTGAAGGGCAGCTCTGTGTGCCCTTCAGGAAAGTCACCTTCTTGGCAACGCCCGACTCCTTTTAACTCCCTACTAATCCAAAAATGAGAAGGGAAGTTGAGCATAAGTGGAGTTGAGGCAGGTCATGCAAATGACTCTGGGCCCTGGACTGTCCTATGATGGTATCAACTGTCACTCAAAGTGACCATGCCCTCAATTATGCAAACCTTTAAGCCTAAAAACATTCTAAGCGTGTAAGTTGTGTAAAGATTCTGCCCCAGTAAGATCATCATGAACAAGGAAGTTAGCTAAAGACACTAAAATAGTTTTTGTACCAAGTTGTTTATTTCTGCTGTAAACTGGGCAATTTAAGATCAGAGGTCTATGGAAGTTGAAGCACTTTTGGAGCCAATTTCAGGTGGCCCTTTGAAGAACTGCCAAAGGAGGTTGAAATGCAGTTTGACAGAAGCTCCGCCCTCTGGCTCAACTCTTCAATGCAAGTAAGACTGAAATGGAGCATATATACATAATAAACACGTTATCAGTTAATTCAGAACTGTTCTAAAGCATATTTATATGATTGTAAGCCTATTTTTCTGTTTTTTTAATGCATGTAATAAACAGTGACTGTAGGACTGAGTGTTTCCAAAATGCAGAGGACAGACAGCTTAATACTATGTCTGAATACCTTGTGACAAAACAGAGGCAGCTAAACAGCTAGAATAGTCATTTAGCATAATAACAATGTCTAGACTGTATTTCTGATTAATTTAATATCATCTTCACTGAACAAAACTGCTCTGCTTTCAAAAATAAAGACACTTCTAAGTGACCCCAAACTTTTGAACGGTAGTATATATGTTTTTGATTTAGCAGCACCCACCGGCCTTTTCTCTTTTATAGGTTGTCTCTTTTGTCATCATCTGTACAAAGATTCTGAAATAAATAACTTATTTGACATCCATTTTCTCTCTTCAACAGCATGCCTTTACTTGTGCACACGTTAAAAGCAGTGTATACACAGAAGATTCAGTGAATGGTCACCACTCTGGCTGCAACTGGGGGGAAAAAAACTAGGCCAAGGGAGGTGTCATGCTGATATAAACAACTCAGTTGAAATGGTAGGGCACGGGGGCGGGGGGGAGGTGTCTGGCTCAAGCCATCCATCGAGTCCTGTGGAGTTCCTCACTTCAAACACAGTTGGCTTTACTTTCATGTACCAAAATATATCATCATGGAGCTTTTGTTATTGTCATCTTATGCACCAAGACACACTCCATCGGTGCAATGACTTGACAATAAGGGGTTTACTTTAGTCATGTTCATGTTTTTACACTGAGTAACTATATTTTAAAGCAGACATGATGCATAAAAATGATCTGTTTTGTTAAGGAAATCTTTACTGATCCATGACCTTGACTTTGTTTGTGCACTTGTGTGTGTCCATGAATGTCAACAAAATCTTATACTCACTTTCTATGAAAGGCATGTTTGCATGGACAAATCCCCAGCTCATCTTTCTGTTTGAACTCCTCCAAGCACACTGCACATATCTGAAAGAGAGAGGAGGAGTTTAGGAGGGACTTTCTGTACGGATGCATGCAACAACTTTGAATGTGTTGGCTGCTCTCAGCGCTTTGGTTGTTTCAGTCTTAATCTGAGCTTTGTGTCGGTGGATTGAAAACAAACTATGCAAACAGTAAAGGTCAAGTACACATGGAAAAGGACAACTGTGGCCCACATCTGCAGAAAACAACACTGACACAAAAACAGAACGGTATCTACCCAAATGTGTTGTGTTATATAAGTTTGGCTTTGGGGACGTCAGTTTAGCTCATGGCCTTAAGCTACCTTTTAGAGACAATGCTTTTTCCGTATCCAACAGAAAAACTGTCATCACAGTGATGGAGCTAAAAGGGCAAGTTTTTGTTTCCAAGGCAGAAAAGTCAGAAACACTGAAAGATTTTTAGTCAGAAACACAACAACTGACAAGAAAATTGGTACATATTAAACAGTGGAGGCTAAAGAGAATGACTAATTCAAGGCTTTATACCTAAATCTGAATCCCTCGATAACTCTGGTTTGTGGTCAGATTAGTTTAATTTCCCCGGATGGTTGTCCTTAGCAGTGTCGTTGAGAAATTCCTGATGGACCGGCTGTGGATGTTTGACTTTGCTTTAAACACACGTTTAACAAGCCTGACATTAGCAGATCACAGCCATCTAGCAGTAATGAGTGTTTTGTTGTGGATGACATGGTTGTTCATGGACAAGCTTTTTTTTTTTTTTAAACTCTTTATTTTGTTATTTTTCATATATAAACAACGGGGACAAAAACCGAACATAACATAAAATAAAATAAAATAGTACAAGAGGGGGCATACAAATTCTCATTTAGTTGAGTGAGCATTGTCTTTGTCTTTGAATAATGTCCATTTTCTCCAGTTTTGTGTAAAGTCACCTGCTTTGATTCGCAGGTGAAAGGTCATTTTCTCCATCGCATAGATCTCCTCCATAATGTCCATCCAGTGTCCTGTTTGTGGAGCATCACTTTTCAACCAGTTTCTTGTAATGGCCTTCTTATAGGCAACAATCATTATTTTGAGGAGGTACCTATCTTCTTTCATAACAACTCCTTCTGGGAGCAATCCCAGATACAGAACTCGTGGGTCCCTGGGAACCTTATAATTTAGAATGTCCTCCAAAAGTCCAATACTGTCATCCCAGAAGGATTGTAATTTGGCACATGACCAGAAAATATGACTGTGATTGGCGTTATAGCTTCCACATTGTCTCCAACATTTTTGTTGTAATCCAGTCTGTTTGCTTTTAATTTGAGGCGTGACAAAGAAACGTGTCAGATTTTTCCAGCCAAACTCTCTCCAGCGTTTGGAGCTCGTAGAGCTGTGTTGTGTTTTACATATTAGACTCCAATCACACTCTGAAATCTTGGTCTGTAATTCACTTTCCCATTTAGATTTTATATACAGTGAAGTGTTACCGTTACATTTCTGTAGACATGTGTATAGTTTAGAGACAGCTTTGGAGGGCATTTCCTTATAAGCATCTGTCATCGTTTTAACCAGCACATTGCTCTCTGGTGATAAAACAGTTTTTACCTGTGTATTAAAGAAGTGTCTTAGTTGTAAGAAACGAAACAAGTCTTTGTTTTCTAGTTCAAATTCGTTTTTAATCCTTTCAAATGATTTAAAAATGTTACCTTCTGTCAGTGTGCATATGGCTGTAATACCTCTATCTGTCCATGTTGTAAAGGTTTTGTCAATTTGTCCTGGTCTGAAAAGAGTTGTCTGCGAAGGCCATAGCAATAACCTACAGTCTCCTTCAAGTTTATATTTTCTAACTATATCTGTCCATGTTTTTAGTGTTTCAGAAACAGTGAAGTTGTCGTCTTCCTGGTGTCTGTAGCGTTTTTCTCCTAACCTGGTCTGAGGTAGACTTTTGCTCTGGGTGAACTCTATATTCTTCCATTTAGCATAATATTCTGGAGAACACCAACATGCTATGTATTTCAACTGAGCAGCGTGAAAGTATTCTCTTAAGTTGGGTAACGCAAGGCCTCCGTTTAGTTTCGCCAGTTGGAGTGTTTTGAATTTGACTCTGGGTCTTTTGCCTTCCCAAATGAATCGTGACATCTGCTTATCCCATGATGTAAATTGAGAGTCTGGAATCCGAACCGGTAGAGAGAGGAATAGGTACAACAGTCTAGGCAGTATATTCAGCTTTATTGCCTCAATTCTTGAGCTAAAATCTGAAGTTATTGATAACCACTTTGACAGGTCTTTCTGTATGTTGTTGTTGATTTTATGGTAATTTATCTCATAGAGCTTATTCAGGTCTTGTGTAATAAAGACTCCAAGATATTTTATATTTCCCAAATCCCATTTTAATTTATATTTCTGTCTGATGGAGCTGCTCGGTGTGTAGTTCACGCACAGGACCTGTGTTTTATTTATATTAAGTTTGTACCCAGATTTCTGGCCAAAATTATCTAGGACTGACAGAAGTTTGGGAAATGTTGAGTCTGGGTTCTTTAAGTATGTGACAATATCGTCAGCAAATAATCCTATTTTATGTTCTTCTTGTGCTATTGTAATTCCTTTGAGTTCATCATTCTGTCTAATTTCCTGGGCCAGTGGCTCTATGAAGAGAGCAAATAGGGTGGGGCTCAGACAACATCCCTGCCGGGTGCCTCTATAAAGTGTAAAGTTATCTGTTAAGGTGCCGTTGATCTTAATTCTGGCAGTTGGCTCATTATAGAGGGTTTGGATACATTTAATGAATTGACTGCTGAAGCCCATCCTCTCCAACACAGAGAAAAGAAAGGGCCAGCTGACACGATCAAAGGCCTTCTCTGCGTCAAGGCTGATTAAGACTGCACTTGTTTTTTGTTTATTGATTGTATCTATTAGTTGTATTGTCCTTCTAATGTTATCTTGGGTTTGTCGGCCTTTTATGAAACCTGTCTGGTCTTCATCTATTAGCTCTGGCAGTAAATGTTCCAATCTTCTAGAAATTATCGAAGTAAATAATTTGTAATCGACATTAAGGACAGAGATTGGTCGGTACGACTCACAGTTCTCTTTATTTCTACCTTCCTTGGGGATTACAGATATGACCGCTTCATTCCAGGAAGGGGGGATTTCAGCGCGTTTGAGTGTCCAGTTAAAAGACTCTAACAATAGAGAGGAGACCTCCTGCTTGAAGATTTTATACCACTCATTTGGGTATCCATCACTCCCAGGGCTTTTATTAGTCTTCAGTCTACTGATGGCCTTGTCTAGCTCCTCTTTTGTTATTGGAGAGGTTAGAGCTCTGTTTTGATTAGTACCTATGGAGGGAAGATCCAGTTTTAACAAATAGTTTTTAATCTCCATCTCGTTTGTATTCTCAGGTGGCGAGTACAGCATTTTGTAGTAATCTTTGAAGGTTTTTTGAATTATGTCTGGTTCATATATTATTTCATTGCTGGTTGGTTCCCTGATTTTGTGTATTGAGTGTTTAATTTTTTGTGTTCTGAGGCGCTTTGCCAGAATCTTTGTGGCTTTGGGTCCGGATTCGTAGAATATTTGTTTGGTAAATCGTAATTTCTTCTCCATTTCTTCAGATGTTATATTGTTTATGTCTTTTTTAACTATTTTTATTTGTTCTCCCAGTTCGTCACTGTGGTCGGTTTGTTGTTGTTTTTCTAGTCTCCTCAACTGTTGTTGTAATTTGTCATATTTAAGCCTTTTCATTTTATTTATATAAGATGTCCTTGAGATCAGACGACCTCTTATTACTGCTTTGACAGTGTCCCAGACTATTGTTGGGGCAACCTCATTATCTCTATTTATGTTAATACATTCTTTTATTTCTCTCTTTATATCTTCCACATTTGTCATATTGTTTAGAATTCCTAAATTCAGTCTCCATAGAGTTTTTTTATTTATATTGTCCAGATTTATGGTTAAGTAAATTGCGTTGTGGTCTGACAGGTCTGCGGTCCCTATGGTACATTCTTTAACCCTGTGTCTGTCTGTGATATTCATCAAAAAATAATCTATTCTGGAGTGTACTTTATGAGTTGCTGAGTAGTGTGTAAAGTCCCTCTCTAGTGGATGCAGATCCCTCCACACATCAAACAGGCTGGATTCCTTAATTAACATATTCAAGCTTTTGGACAGGCTGTGTTTGTGTCTTCTAATACTTGTTGTATCCGTATTATAGTTCAAAATAACGTTCCAGTCTCCTGCACAGACTACAATTCCCTCACTCACAGATTCAATTTTATCAAACACAGATTTTAGAAATGTTCTGTCACTCTCTGGTGGAGCATATACATTAATTAGAGAGACTAAAACGCTGTCTATCCTGCCCTTGACAATCACATATCTGCCCTCTCCATCGGTTTCTTCTTTGATTAATTCAAAATTAACAGAGTTAGGTAGCAATGTTATTACCCCTCTTCTTCTGCTATTCTTACATGAGCTGTAAAAGGAGTTCACATAACCCAGCTTTTTAAACTTTTCATGTTCTTTTTTTGATAAATGTGTTTCTTGCAGAAACACTACACTTGGTTTAGCCTTTCTCAGTTTTGCTATAACCTTACTTCGCTTTATGGGGTTACCAAGGCCATTCACGTTTAAAGATATTATTTTATGTGCCACACTCATTTAAAGTAAGAAAAAATCAGTCGCCCCATAAACATAGAAAAAAACAGTTACAGCATCAGTAGAACAGCTGACTCTAACATAACATAAATACCTGGAACTCCAAAGGAGGAGCAGATTTCTCTCCTCCTCCATGACCCCGTTGGTGGGTCTAGGGTAAAACCTATCGTAAAGAAAGGGCCCTATGAGGCGGTTCAGTAGTGAACCTACGACCATCCTATGTGTCCAACGGTCTCAATCCTGTCCCTAGAGCCGCTCCCAGCTCAAAAGTGTTAATTCAGAAAGTGAATTACGTATCCAACATATTACTGCTCTCAAAGCCGATTTCCCTGTCACTCTGTGGAGCCCCTCTGGAACCCCCGGAGTCTCTCCTTAGCTCTATCGGCCGCGGTAGGTGTCCCTCCCTGCGGATTCTTGCCTTGTCGCTGCCAGCCCAGCAGCTCTTTCAGCCGGGTCACACCGGGGTCCTCCTCGTCCTTCGCGGCGGGCACCTCCACACTGTAGCCCCGTCTCTGCAGCTCCCGTCCCGCGTCGTGCGCGCTGGTGTAGGTCCGGACTCCGCTGTCCCAGTGGATTCTCATATTGGTGTAGGGGGTCTGGAAACGTATACCCTTCGCCTTCAGGCATTTCTTAATCTCGTTGTATTCCCTACGCTTCTGCACGATCTCTGCAGCGTAGTCATGATCGAAGAATAGCGGACGGTTACCGAGCTGAATCTTACCCCTTTTCCAGGCTTCTCTCAACACGGTTTCTTTAGTTGTGAATTCCTGGAAGTTAATGATGATGGGTCTTGGGGGGGCCTCTGGTCTTGGTTTCGGTGCGAGGGAGCGGTGAGCCCGCTGTATCTTTAGGTCCATGTCTGTGGGTAGTGGCAGCTCACGTTTGAGAAGGTCTGAGACGAAGCGCATCACGGAGCTTCCCTCTTCACCCTCTGCAACTCCAAAGATGCGGATGTTGTTTCTTCTTGACCTGGACTCTAGATCTGTGAGTTTTTGTTGCAGAATTTTCTGGCGTTTTATAGCTGCTGTGAGCGCTTCGGTCATTTCCACGGCCAAGTCCTCCACTTGCCCCACTCGTGTCTCCGTCTCACCGATTCGCTCCTTCAGCCCTTGCATCTCTTCGGCCAAACCATCGAGTTTACTGCTCACTTCTGTGTGAAACGAGTTAATGTCCTTTCTCAAGTTGTCGTTGTCCCCCTTCATCTCGGATTTTAAATCTTTTATCGCTTCAAGTAGCTCTCCCGGCGTTATGCTCGTTCCGGGGTGTCCTGTAGCTCCACATGAGTTGCCGCTAGCTTGCGGTGCTACTTTGCTATCCTTGGTAGCGGAGCTATTTTTGTCTTGGGTTTTCGGCATTGTAGCTTTTGTCCGTTGAGTCTTTTTGTTTCGGCTTCTTTTTGTCTATCTAGATTTTCACTTTCTGCTAGAACAGCGAGTCTTTAATTAAAGTTATTGAATCTGCGCCAGGGAGCCTCTCAGCACACCTCCTTCTACTCCATCTAACCCCGGAAGTCCCCGTTCATGGACAAGCTTTAAGTAAAATATGTATGGGAGATCCTTATCTGAGAGCAAACTATCAGTTCTGGAAGTAATTGCTTTAGGGCTTTAGCTATTTGGCAAAGATTGGTTAAATATTTGTGAACTTTGACTGTCATGAGCCAGTTTAAACATTGTTTTTTTTTATTAGGCAAATTGTTGGTTTATCATTATTCTACTGCAAAGATCTTTGTAGCACAGTATCTTACTGTCATCATTGGCATTTTCCTGGTGAATAAGGGTGCAAGAATGCAGCAACAGCATGAAGCATCTGACAACCAAATAAGAGCACCATCTATTTTACCCTGTGTTTCAGTTCCAGGCTGCAGTGAAAGCAATCCAATTAGATCTACAGGTATATATAGTGGACACAACCACCGCAGCCACCTACAATGGTTCTCCTCTGAGTAGGTGCTACATGTCAGAGCTCATCACCCCGTTCCTTTGGGCAAGTCCAGAGGCCCAGCAAAGGAAAATAATTTAGTCTCAGTTTCCAAAAGACTGGCTCTGTAACCAGGGAACATTTGCCAGTGCACTTATCTTTCTTTCCTTGCTGCCCAACTGGCAATGCAGGGGGCCACCATGTGTATCAATGCAGCAGAGAGCCCACAGGCCTCCCTTTGCTGGCTCCTGTACAGTGTATGAATACCAATCGCCACATGCCGCACCATGTGCTACATGGATACTGTAGCAACTGCAAATGATACAAGGCCCGTACCACATATTTAAACAGCTCTTACTATCAAGACAAGTGGTTCTGTTCGAGACTTTCTCAATCAGTTCACTGTACTAATCAGTAGTTTCTGTTCCCAAGGGTTTCTGATGTGGTCCCCATATTCAAAGAGCATGTTGTCTGTACCAAACCAAATACAGAAAATGACATGGTGTTTCACTAATCTAATGACTCCTACAAGGGAAGTAGTGTGAACCTAAGAATAAAACTAATTTCATTAAAATTAGGCTGGGAAAATTAAAAACACTGGCTACACCATGCCCTCAAAATCAGCTTTTCTATGAGTCAGCGATGACAAATACAGCAGTGTACAGGAACTTCTGCAGAGGTGAATAAATTGTTAAGACCACCTAGCATTCACTGCTCATTGTAGAGGGTTTTAATTTGGCACTCTCTTTTTGGCTGTCTAAACTATTACTCCTTTAGCCACACGCATTTGCTTCGTCTCAGTTCTATTTTATTGATGGCGGATGGACAACTGCGGTTAAAAAGAACAGTATGGGGGCTCTTAGCTTTCTCTCCTGAGGAGATTTAGACACACAACAATCCTCTGTTTAGATGTCTGCCTTGCTGTCTTTATTGGTGAATAGATCAATGTTCTTGTTTTTTCAGTTCTTGTCTATGGTGTCACAGTCAGAGTTGACATCTGGCACCCTGAGCCAACTTCTGACAAAGCCTATTTTATCCTGCTGTTACGGGAATTAGCCCTGTAAGCTGTAGTTTTAACAGTCCGTGCAAAACACATGGACAAGAAAAAAAATTCTGATCATGGATCTGTGAAAAAGAACAATGCAGGGGAAAAAAACTGTTTCCCAAGACTATATTAATCAATGGAGCTGCCAGACAAAAAAAATCAGTATACTGTCTATGTCAAGCACAAAATATGTGGCAACTACCAATAAAATATAAAGAAAGAAGTCTAAAACAATATATGTACATATATATATATCTCGAAGAGAAGCCAGCAACAGAGGGATTAAAATAAGAGTTTGCCAAAAGAAGAGAATAACCAAGACTCAGACGGCTCACAGTAATCCTCAAAAGCAATTTGTGAGGAAAAGAAGAACAAGCACAAAGCTGTGTTATTCAGAGAAAACAATGACAAAAAGTATTCATTGACAAATAATTTTTCATGAAATCAAATCTAAATAAAAAGCAATACACTGAGCTGAGACGTGCTGTACATTAGTCCTCACCGAATAAAAGATTAGCAATAATGCTACAGATTTATGAATGAACAAATTAACCAAAAGCCATTCTAATACTAAGTCCTATTCAGTGACTTGCAGCATCTGTGGAATCCTCTGCTGCCTAAAATGTCTACTGGTGAGTAAATTTATCTGTTGTACTGCTATTAATAACACACTCCTGGCATTCAGTAATGTTTTGTGTCCATCAGTAATGTTATGTACATTCTTAGTTCTTGAAGGAAAAAAATGATTCCCATATCAAACTAATTTACAAAAGACAATAAGAAATGAGAAAAAAAGCAACTGAGATAAACCAGAAACCAGAAGGCAGGAGCCGACATTTATAAAGAGCTAGTTAATGTAAATCTAATACAGTTGTTGTGGGTGTAATGCTGCTTTCAGTTGGATATTTTCATGTTGCTGTCTAAATGAGGGACTAAGTTCCAGGATTAAAAATTATATTATGCTTCCTTTAGATGCTCACTAAAGATATCCAGTTGGAGAAATGCATTAATGTTATCCTACCATTTAGCATCTCTTCTCAAGCTACATCCAGACAGTAAAGAGGATATTACTGAGGCAGTAATGCTTAGGTGATCATCTCTAGAAAGATGCTCTATATTCGAGAGAATTGCATTAATGCTAATGCTAAACCTGCAAATTTAAATTCATTAAAAAAACAACAACACACAAAACATTCTACATACAGTAAAAGTTGCATTAGCTCTCCTTTGTTGACACAGAGTACAACTATTAATAGACAACTGACTGAAAAGATACTATGAACAGCATAATGGATGTATTTCTAGACTTTAACCCTGTAAATGTCTTGCAATGACCTTTTCACAAGGCATCAGTCTAAAATTAAATATTTAGTAGGAACTTGCCATTACTCAACTATAATATGGCAGAACTATTGCTAACACATTAATCTAATCTAATAGCAAATACCTACTTTCACAAATCTTTCAATAAATGGCTGTCAACATCATGGATAAAGACATTTTTCAATGTAATTTTGAAGTGAGGTATTTTCTACATTGTCACTACGGCGCATATACCGATTTGGAAAAAAATCACGCTGCTGAACTGGAACATTTCAAGTTCCTTTTCTACTATAGAAGATAATCTTCGTAGCTGACAACATAATGAGCTGCTGTCTTAGTAATACAGACACTATACACACAGACTGTGGTTGCAAATAGACTGAAAGCCACAGCATGTTTGTCCTGAAACTTTGCATGCATATGTACAATATTGTACAAACATTTCAGTCACTTGAAGTCCTTTGATTTTTCTCCATCACATAGTACGAGTCTGGCTGCTAGCAAATTCTTTTGGCAACATGACAACAACCCAAAAAATATAGCCAGTCACAAAGAACTATCTTCAGCGATAAGAAAAACAAGGAATCCATACAGACAGAGTCAGTCAGGGATAACATGAAGAGACAGAGCCTAAATCCACAGAAGTACTGTGTCAATTTCTCAGTGTACCTTGAAAACTGCGTGCAAATATATCTGGATGAATATATGCCGTTTAAAAGGCAAAATGTTCACATTACATTGAAATATTTGCGTTATATGATGTTAACTGACAAATAATCATTTCTGGCATTTTTTTCCGAAGTATGATATTAACTAGGGCTGCACAGTGGCTTGGTGGGTAGCATTTTCGCCTTGCAGCTCGAAGATCCTCAGTTCACATCCCAGGACTCTTTCTGCATGGACTTTGCATGTTCTCCCTGTGCATGTGTGGGTTTTCTCACTTTGGCTTCCTCCCACAGTCCAAAAACCTGCTGAGGTTAACTGGTAACTCTAAATTGTCCGTAGGTGTGAATGTGAGTGTGATTGTATTATGTATATGTGGTCCTGTGATAGACTGGTATAGGGACAGATCCCAGACCCCCCGCAACTACAAAGCTGTTCAATAAACCACACAACATACTTGGTAATTGGTGTTTGAACATCTCTTGTATTTGCATTATTGCAGTTGTTACATTATTTTTAAATGTTACATATAAAATAAAATTAACATAGTTAAATGGAGATGGGGTCAAAGTCATACTAAAAAAGACCAGTAGTCTAGGATGGCTGGTGAGGTTACACATCAAACAAACCTGAACATGACCTGTAAATTGATCCCATGTAGTATTTGTATTCCATACAGGAGATTCCATTAAAGTGTTGAGATTGAATTCAAGCGGCTCAGGCTACACTCATGCCTCCAGGGCGATCCTTCGGTGTGGGAGCCTTCAAATCTGGGTCATCCACCCAGGAGTGTGTATGTGTGTACGTGTATGTGCACGTGTTATTGTCCTTAAACAAACATAGCTTGGTTATTCGGTCACACACACTTCACTCACATGACACACTTCTGATGCTTTCTTTCAGTTTCTAATAACATAAACAATAAAAGCCTGAAGCCTGATGGGACACTGGGAAATTCCAGCACTGCTGACAAGAAACCGTGTTTAGCCCCTTGCCAAAGCACACATGAAGATGCTATTGTTGACGTTTCATTTGCAACGCAGCGTTAAAGGGACGGTGCTCTTGGCTGGGGATGATCATTTCTTCATTGCAAAGCCTGTGCTGCTGCTTTACTCACGGCTCACTGCTTGTAATTTTCCAACCAAGCTGAGCTGACATGCAGCATTATGTAATAATGGTAGGCAGGACAGTCATGATTTAACTACAAGATGCTAGTTTTCACATGACAGTGAGTCAAGACTGATCTTAGATGACAAACACTGTACATCATCATAAAAAAAATCTCCCAAAAAAACATCAAAACCAATGGCACAATTGCACAGATTGTGAATCCATCACATGGCATCTACATATGTTTAGACAGTGTAGACATCTGCATGTGATGTATGTTATATAACTGGAGTTTGCATCATTTTAAAATTGTTACTGTGCATCTGGAAACAGAAGATATTTATGTCTATAATGATACATGATTTCTACGTTTGAGTGCTTAGAGCTTTACCAGGTCCATTATGTGTTTGTTTCATGTGTTTGTACAACCAAGTGGATCAAAGTAGAAAAAGGAAGTAATATAAGTAAATATTATATTGTGGTTGACCCACTGTTACACTTAAGAGTATGTGACTGATAAGATCAAATATTGTTTATATTACAGTACAGTCAAGGTTTTCGTACACAGAGAATTTTTTGGCATGCCCAAAAAGATTTTAGTGGGCAAAAGCGATAAGAATTGCGAATATAAAAAATGTTACCAGTTTTTTTAATGGGGTTGCATTTACTTAATTATAACAGACAGTTTTATTTATTAAATTATCAGAAATAACAGGAAAATCCTGTCAAAGAAGATTAGACCCACTCTTTACTGTTTGTGAATCGATCATGCGCACTGTCACACGTAGTCGACCCTCAAAGGCTCATTCAGAGCCGGAAAAACCCTGACAGTGTATATTTGTCAGGCTGCACTGCAGAATGCCCACTAAATCAGCATTAGGAAATTTTGGTACTGACAGTCAAAGAAGATGGGTGCTTACCTCATGCAAATTTAACTCTTTCACTTTTTCCTTCTGAATGACCTAAAAGGCATAAAAGATAAGGAAAGATTAGTCACTTGTTAACACTGTGACGAGGTAATAGAACCCAGTTTTTGTGGAGAGAACAATAAAATACTGAACAAAAAAGGAGCGTGATGAAAAATCAGCCCGTCTGCTTGAATAAAGGCCAGATGATAAGATGTACGGTAACATGGCTGCTGCTCAGAAATGTGCGTCGGTCTGCAGTTGTGTGGGTACTATATGAGCTTGATGGTCACATTTCACTTTTTAGCAGGCAGGTATGAAATATACAAGTAAAATCACAGAGGTAAGAGTCATACTAAGAACTAATATACTAGTATGTGTGTGCATGTGTTTAACTTTGACACACTGGTTTGCTTTTGTATACTGGTATCACATAACGTAAAGACATGACAATCACGTCTATGCCCTCCATCTCTGTCTCTTTTCAGCTTTCCAGGCCATATACTATGTTCACATGCTAGTCCAAACTAACTATGAAACTAATTTTTCCAGCTGAGCAAGTTGTTTCTCTTCTGCTTAACTGAAATCCAGAGCTGTTGGGAGTGCTCACGTACTTGCCAAAAACCTGTAAATTGTTTTGAAATGAGCAAAATCCACTGGGCAGCATAGCCCTTGAAAAGCCTGCCACTGCCAGAAGACTCTGGAAATAAATTCATGCACCAACTAAGCTGATATTTCAGGAGCAAAGGGGATTTTCATGATTCACTCGATACACTGTACTGACACCTCATTCTGCTCAACATTTGGATATATATATATATATATATATATATATATATATATATATATATAAAATTTAAACTTCAGAGCTGTAGTTAGTGTGTGTGGGTTCTTACTTGTTTGTATGCATATAGCTCTTTGTGTGCCTGGTGCCGTAACCTGGGGAGACGTAAAGACAAAACATCTTTTTGATTAATAAGAGACCTTTTTCCACTATACAACACAGATAAACTAGCCATACATTCTGGAAAGGTAAAGAAAAATGATAAACATGTTTGTAATTGCTTTACGTAGGCTAATACTTATGCACCAGTCAATTTTAGCAAATAACTGTTGTAAGAAATAAATGTTTAAAAAACACTATCATAAAATAAACCATATCATAATTTGACATGCATACTAGGCCTAGATTTTATAAATGATATATCTCATAAAGAGACAGTTAAACAAAGGAAGAGCAGTGGACATCAATGAGAGAAAAATGTTTGGGTTGTGTATGCTCTACTTCAGTCCTGACTCAGGCATACTTCACCCCAAACAAACATGAAGCTACTGACAGAACAAATATTAACTAGCTTAACCCATTACAATAAGTGAAATATCTCCAAAAACAATACTTTCCCTGAAATGTGTTAAATATTTATTTTTCTTAGTAAAGCAGAAATAAGCAAAGTTAGATACTGACAGGTATCATTCTTAAAAGGCTTTGAGCCTCAAGACTTACACTGAACTGAAGGTAAAATATTAAATCACCACATCGCCCAAAATACATTGGATCACACATTAAGAACATGACTGCAGGTCGTTCAGACACTACACAAAGTTTGCACAACTCCAAGTTAGAAGGAGAGTACAGACAGATACAACCCAAGTTTAAGTTACAAAACAAGTTGGCGAACTGTGAGAGAACAGAAAAAGCAAGATTCTAGGTACTGAGAGGGAGAATAAATGTGTAGAAGTAGGGAAGAAAAAAAGAGCAAGAGAGATAGGAGAAAATCATAGGTTTGTAAGATTTACCTCCATTACAAGTAACCTTAACCTCTCGCAGCAGAGTGAGAGGGATCTGTAAAACAAGCAGCACAGTCTAGGAGAGAAACTGACATTTTGAAAGAGGTCAGCAGGTAAAGGTGCAGAGACTCCCAAGGGCAGGAACAAGGGTGAATGGGTCATGGGTGACTGAAGGGGGTTTCTCAGTGGTGCTAAAGTACAATCCAAAACTTGGCGAGGATAATAACTTACTTAACTAGGAGAAACAGGTGTCCACTGTGAGTATTATCCTAAATCTATCTTTATCATAATTTCACTGCAGTCAGTGGCAACTACAAATGTAAAGTATCTATCATTAAAGGCTTGAGAATGGTTTTATGTAGCTTGCAGCATATAATTTCACTACGCATGGTTGTTATCCACTACAGTGATGACTAACTTGTTGACTGTTCCTGGTTATTTGCTGCATTTCTTCACTTTGCACATCCATGAACCTGTAGTGCTTTTCCTGATTGACAAGAACTCAACATATGTTCATTTTTTGTGCATACTACACTGTGTAATTCACATGGGTGTGTGTGTAGACTGGAGACTCACTGAGAGAGATGGTTGAGTGTGCCTGTGAGAGTCTGCCTTGTGTCACAATATGTGTACATGTTTGTCTATGTTGGAATGTAACATGTTAACGTTAACATGCCGCTTCTTTGGTTTCTTTATTCCTCTGTCCATGAAAACAACAGCCATGACACTTTATAGAACAGAAACCACTGGACTGTCCCTTTACGGTGGCATTCAAGGTGTAAATGAGCTGTGTCCCCAACATAAAATGTCTTAAATATGCCATTTTTCCATCAAATTTTCCATGTGACACTGACATATGAATTAAATTTCAGAATGCGATATTCATCCTGCATGACAGCGCATCCAACTAATCACACTAATTTTGGGCTAATCCTTTGGGAGACTGCATCTTTAGAAGCCTTTTATGGAGCAAAATTGCTCTTTTTTGCCTTTAGGAACTAAACCTGGCAAACTTGATTTTCAGTGTTGAACCATGGTACTGCATCAAAGTCATAAAGTCATTTTTGGGGAAACTGCTGCTTCTCACTCTCTTAGATTAAAAAAAAATGTTGGGCATTAATTCTGCTAAACTTGCTGCTGCCAAGGGGAAAAACCCCTGCAGCAACAGCAGCCAGGGCAGTTTGATTAGACCAGTGGGGCTATAAAGAGGGGCAAAAGAAAGACTGGCAAGTAAGGATGGGTATTATTAAGATTTTGACGCCAAGTGCCATGATCATAATAAAGCAGATATGCAACTTTGGATCTGAGCAGATTACTGCTATTTCTCTCATCTACCGGTAATCAAATGATGAAGTTGCCAATTGTATTATGAGCAATACCTTCTCCAAACTGTGCTGTTGAAACATTTTGCCCATTTGTCAATAAGAAAGGCAAATTTAAAAACACACATTTCTAGCAGGAAGAAAAAGATAGTCTTCTCATTCAGCCTCAGTTTAAAAGCAATTGTAACAAGTGCATACAGTTTGTTGGTTATAAAGTACATGGTTATTATCATGTAGCTGTTTTGCATAGATAGGTAACTAATTCAGGGTGCAGATATGTTTAGAACGAACCTTCGTTGCAGTGTTTCTACTTTTTCAAATCACTAGCTATAAATTCACCTTAAGTCCTTACATTATCAAACATCACTACCTTAACGTGTCCCCTCTGTGCACAAATATGGATGAAGTCACAGCCAAATTGTAAGAGGGCACTTCTGAACAAATAATCATGAGCCAAACAGACCTGAAGGATGTGTTATCAGGACAGCTGCATAATGACAGTCTAGTACTAACATTCACTTCTCATTCTAATTTGTAAATCTCAGATAGGTAGTGATGTTGATAGTTTGCTTGTCATAACGGATAAATCTTGTTCATTGTCTTCAAAGATTGGCTTCCCAAAATCTTTTTCAAACAAACCTTATGTCAATTATAAATTATATTTCGAATTTGTTGGTCGAATGCATAGGAATTGAGTAACAATGTATGAAATTTGCTGTCCAGAAAAATTTATAGCCAGTGTTGTGTTGTAGCCACATTAATGGTCTTTTGCACCCCATAATAAAGGCCAAATAAAGCTCTGTAGCACACTTTTTTAGCCACAAACCCACCTGGCAAAGCAACTACACACACACACACACACACACACACACACACACACACACACACACACACACACACACAATAAAAAAAATCTAATCCTATTCTAAAGAAAAGGTAAGGTGCAAAGGCTCTTACCTTATTAAGTAGCAGCAGAAGAGGAGGCTGAGGATGAAGACAAAGATGGCTGTCCCAAACACCACAATGTAGATGTTAAGGGGAAGGTTCTGGAACCCTATATTTGGCATCCTGAAACTGTAGTGTGGGAAATCGGAGCTCATGGATATTCTGGATGGAGAGAGAGAAATGACACACAGTATCGACTTTAACACAAACCACACCCTGAAAAACTAATAATGAAACAATCATAAAAGACTTAAAATAAAACTCAAACTAAGGGTAATTTAGTTCCACTTTGAAACAGGGTTCTCTCCACACAGTAGCCTTTACCGTTACAGGAATATGCCCCTGTGTTTTTGGTTTCACTTTTGGTTTATTTTTATCTTAACTTCTTGAGATAAAATAGGCTTTATCAACCCCGCAGGTTTTGGAAGTCATAAAAAACTATGCATGTCTTAAAAACATTCTAGATACTAAATCTCTGTTGGAAATATTCTTAAAGCAGAACTTACATACTTGATGGCATTTTTTCACATTTTTCTGAACTTCATTGTATAAAAAATGATCATTGGTCATGCTGACTAACAGACAACAGACTATACTGGCATTTGAGGAAGAGAAACACCACTACAGCTTGTGTATATGCTCTCTATATATGACAGAAGAAATGACCAACACATTGTAAATGACAGCATATGTGATAGGTATTTGAATACAGAAAGTATATTCAGATATGAACAAATAATCCCTGCTCAAAATGCATTGCACATTGAAGCATTTCAAAAAATAATTTTTAAAAACATCATACAGTTTATCACAAGTGTACAGTAACAAGCTGTATGGCAAAATTTTATGTTCACACATTTATGATATATGCTGGATTGCCAATTTACTAGGCAGCCCTGCCAAAAATAATAATCCAATCAAAAATTTCAGCCATAAATCATTTTAGAAGCACTGCTTAACTGTAGTGTATTATACAGAGAGGTGCTTTTATGAGACATAATAACACTTTTTGTTTTTAAACTGTCAGAATTTTGCATTAGAATTCAATAGTACCAGGAGGAATTGGTTCACACCTGCTGTAATAGCTAGTGTACAAGTCATAATAGTGGTTAATTGGTTAAGGATGAGTGTGCTTATCCCACATGCACTAAAAATGTTTGAGAAAATTCATTAAATGCCACAGTAAGCTATGGAGCAATGCATGTTTCCCCTTTATCTCCTCTCTCCTAAATGTCGACCACACCACCATTGTTGCACAACTAGTATAAAACCGTCCTGCCTGGCAGTTTGCTTATCTAAACTTTCATTATTTTACAAAAGGTTTGAAAATACACATTGGTGCATGGAAAAGAATGCATTTTAATGTTTACTAAACAGTAATAAAACAATGTTTATACACATTACTTTTTGGCATTCATCTGTTTGTACTAATTTTGAAAACTGATAAAAGATAAGGAAAGCTAAAACAGATCTTTTGGTCAACTGCTCTTACTCAATATGCCAGAGGGGCATGACGAGACATGTCTTTGCCCACAGAAGAGGAGGTGGAGTGGACAGGAATAGCTTTTGCTCCTTTTGGATCCTTGTCTTGTGCCCCTTCCCTTCCCAAACAGCTTCATTCTTCCCCACTACTCTAGTGGAAAGTTTTGGAGGTTTTGCTGGAGCCATCGACAATCCTATGCTCAGAATCAACAGAAACATGTTCACCCAAAAGCCCCGACTCTACTAGCTCTCTATTAAATAACAGGAGCCTCTCCGTGTGTGAAATGCTCAGTTACATTTATTCAAAGAAGTCTCTGCATAATGTTACTACGCCTACTATTTAGGTGCTCATTACTATGCCTGGGTTCCTAAATCAAGAGCCACTCACCTCCCCCCCTATATAAAAACCTTTGGGACTGTGTTGCCATTTAAAACATGCTCACCTCTCTCTAGCTTTACGCAATAGCAGTGTTCCTGCTAAGACACCTGGCTCATGACATCAGAGGACATGGTGACAGTGTGAAAGAACTTGAAGTTCTCTTTCCAACACAGATTTTATGATTACCAGTAAAATGTACTTTATAAATGAACTGCAAAGCCATAAGGTCTAAGCTTTATATCATAAACCAAGAAGGTTCTGGCTGCACAGAGCACATGCAGTAGGAGAGAAAAATGAATGTGGGTGAATGTCACCAAGATTATTCTTGGGCACAACACCCAGATTAAGCTTGGTTGATATCTTAAGGTTGTCTTGTGTAAATTAAGCTCACTGTGAATCTGTAAACGTCACGGAAATGTGTTGCTGCAAATTTTTTTTAAAAAGTCTTAAAAAACAGCAATGTTATATAAGTTACACATGGTAGCAGAGGACAGCATCTGCCATGGACGATAATCTTTCGATGGGACAAACAGCTTGGATAAGGGATGTGTTGGATGAGTTTGTGTTCATAAAACGGCAGACGAGAGGGAACTAAACACAAAAGTTAACAGGGCACCTGTAAAAATTTCATAACTCCAACAGGTTGTGTGAAGAGAGAGAGAGAACTGCTGACAAAAGCCACAGGAATGAAATACTCGTGATTTTAGACTTTTTGTTAACTTGATTTCAACCCACTGTGGATGGAACTTGTTATTGTGAAATAAATGAGGCTCAACTATAACCAAAAAAGCCACACCTTTAAGAGGAAGAATTCTGGATAAAGATGATAAAGGTGAAATATCTTCCCTCTGTCTCGGTATATTTGGCTCAGATGCAGCTGTGGATGAGAACACTGTGCATATCTAAAAGTGAATAATTCATTGTTCATACATCAAAATAGCAAAGCACAATTTTTGAACAGCACATGTAAATTTAGCCACTGTTTTGCCAGCTAACTGAACTCTCCAACTTTTGTTGACAGTTTAATCAGATTTGATAACTGATGCAAAGGCATCCTTTAGATAGCCCTTGCAAGTCTCCATGCCAATCTGAAGCCCTACTGTGTCCTCGTCTTTCCCTCCAAACACAGCCCAGACCACCTCCCCCTGCTTATATAAATGCAAACATACTTCAGAGCTGTATGCTTTTAAATCAAACCTCTAGAAATGCTTCACATTCATTCTCTACAGCAGCAAGTAATCTCATGCACTCTTTTGTCAATTTTTATAGTTAGAATGATTTCCTACAAATCATACAGTGACATAACAAAGTGAACAAAAAATGGTTTAAGCCAGCTTGTTTAGAAAAGAGGAGGTGGTGTTCATCTTTTATCGACACTACACACATTATGTCTTATTTTTAACAAAGAATAGACACACATAACATACACATACCCAAGCGGTGCCTTCATGCTGACAAGCAGAAAAGTCTGCACCCATCTGCCACACAGGCCTCTAAAAAGTGACACAACATGTCCTTGAGAGCCCAGTCAGTGGGTTGCCTCCTGCTGACTTGTTTGGATCCTAGCCCTCCTTTACCCTGTTCATAAAGGCTTCATACCAATCTCAAGCTCCGCTCCACTCTCTGACTCCTTTTGATGTCTCTTCCTTAACAGAGCCACAACAACCTCCCCCTGCTTATCTGAACACACAAACATGCTATAGAGCAATATGCAGGCACACAGTAGCCTGATCATCTATGACATCCATCTGCTTGTACTGATACTATGTCAACTGACAGGTTGACTCCTGTGCAGGAAACTAATTTGGCCTCGTTGGCAATGCAGCTACAGAAGGATTACCACAACATTCACCACAGAGGCATAAATCCATCTTTACAGTTCCAGGGACATCTAGAGGACAGCCATGTGGGTCAATCTGCTGGTAAGAGGTAGGAATGTGGTAGCGTGTCATTGCAGTTATGTCGGTCATTGCAAATACAGGTTAGACTGAACGACAGATGTAAAAAGTTGTCTGCACCATAAGGCCGTGTCCTTCACTCTGTGCAACACCCCTTCAGTATCAAGATTCGCTGACCGAGGGAGTCCCGGGTACATCAAGTGATCTAACCCCTTTTGCAGTCAACAACCACATACCTCAAAAATACCTTTGGGGTGTCACATCCTCAACAAACAGGAGTCTATTAAGAAATGAGCCAATGTGAACTGCTCACCCATCACTGGAAAAGGATAACACATTCACCAATAACAACTTAGAATACTGACAGAAACTGAACAATATAACTCATTTTTATTATATAGTAACTGCTGCAAAGGCATTAAAGACACATAAACAGGCGACAAATGTAGAGAAAACCTGAATAAGTGAGCAAAGAAACATAATGAGCGCAAATGCTTCCATACAGTCCATACATGCTGACTCGATGGCTGTAACTGGAAACACCCAATTACAACTCAACTGAACACCAGTGGGAGATTCTGGATAGTGTTCTCCATGAGTATTTTGCAAAACAAACGAGGGAATATCTCTTGGAAGAATGTGTTAGTCCTTCAAGCAGAGGTCAGCAGATGTGTACGGTCTACACCCATTCCCACTGAAACAGCCAACAACTATTGCAATAGATAGCGGGTTTTAGTTTTCTTTGTTATCTGTTATATTTAACGTATGTGAACAAATCTTCCGACAGATTTTTGAAAGACTGCTAACATCAGACAGTCCAGGCTTAGCACTTAGTCCTCAATTCCCTCCTGGATGCTGCTAGTAAGTAGCTTCCTGTGAGTCTAAAAATACACTGTTGCCCCTCTCCCTCTCTGAAACTGAAGGGCACACTCAGGACAAAAGCCAAACCGGCTCGCTTCGCTGAATATAAAACAAAAAAAAAAATGAATGCACCGTGAGGCACCGCAGAAAGAGCTGTCTCTACTGTCTAACAATGTGCACTAGTTCCACATGTGATGTTGTTCTCAACACAACTCACCTAAAGGATAATCCTATGAGAACAAGCAGAGCAAACATGATGACTTGGCATCAAACAGAGTCTTCTGGTTGGAAAGGGCAGATGTGACTTCCATCTGCTCTCTTCATCCCACCATTTCTTCCACCATCTGCCTCCCTCACTCAGATTTTCACATGGCCTCACCCTATTACATAACCAGCAACGAGACTATGTACAGCACATCACATTTGTACTAAACTGACTGCGAGTGCCCAAATCACTCTTTGAAATCACTGTGCACTGTTTCCTCAGGTATGATGTAGCTGTATACAAAATGTGCATTTTCAACTTCTGGAAAATAAAACATGAAGAGGGAAATGTGATACAGTCAACCACAATTCCTCAGTTATCTTCACATCTGAGTCTGTTTCGTAGAGGTCGTAAAAGTGATTTACTTCCTTTTAACTACATCTACTGTGATGGGTAACATTTCTTCAGAACATTGGCTGCGCATATCTGCATAAATTATTGTTATATGCCTGCAGCATGCAGTTAAATGCATGAAGCCTGAAGGAAGAACAATATTAAAAGATAGCAGCATACTTTACAAGCTATGAAACACCGTGAAGAAGAAGTAGTAGAGTTTGAAATCAAGACAAAAATAACCATAAATGTAGCAACTAGGACAGTGAGAATAGCAGCAAAAACAAAAATTAATCTATGATATCCCAAATATTTAAATCACTATCAACATAACAGCTGTATCAGGAGAAAGACATATTTTTTTAATACTTCTTGAATATTTATGGTTTGTATGATACTCACACAATTGAAAGTTAGCTATTAGATCAATTTGTAATTTTTCAAGGTTATATCTGTGAGGGTAAATAACAGACACTTATACACGAACAAAAAATAAAGAGAACACACGTATTTGTCTGAAAAATGTATATAACCATGAAGAAATGAACCAAAATGTTTAAAATGTGTCTTCAAATGCATGTTGAAGGCATCGTCAAGAAGCCTATAATAATAATAAATTAGCACAATTCTCTAGAAAACTATTCATCATCAGCACAAGAAAAAAATAGTGCATAGAACACACTATAAACTTAAAAATCACTCATCCTTTAGGTATATGTGAATACTTTAGTTCTGATATTGAATGTAAGTTAATTTGCTGCCTGATATTGAGAAACAGTCTGAATTACAACATTGATGCAGATTTGGTCTGGAAGAATTTCCACTGAATTTAATTTCAAGTTAAGCTTCCACAGAATAAAACAGTCACTGAGCCGTTGTGTCCCATATGTGGCAACTGTTAGTTTCCTCTAAGAACAAATCACTTCCTAAATTAGTGAACCAAAGAACATGCCTTAGTATTAAACATTTCCCACTAGTAGTTCCACTATTTAACAAATTCCTCACAGTATTTACAAAACAAGACTATGACACTCTAGTTGGCCAGTTTCATCGAAACTTTTCCAGGAGGCCAATGAGTCATGACCTATTTGCGTAAAAAAAAAAAAAGGTTTCATTTTGACCCAGGCAATGCAATTACTGTAAAACAGCATCCACATAAGAGGTCAATGTAATATGATGTCTATTTGATGCCAAAAACAGATATCAACCGATATGTTTTAAGACCCACTGAGTCATATCAGACAGCCAGTAGCAATTTAACCAGGCTGGAATGAAACCCAACCTATCAAAATCATTACACAATCATTAAAACATTCAGCCTCACAAGTGATAGTCTTACACAAGTGTAGCAAGCTTGACATTTTCATCTGACAATATGAGATCATTCTTAAACATCTGATCAAAGAACTCTTCCTTTCTAATTGCTCAGTCATCATGACACATTAATATTACAGTGTGCTGTCGGTAAAGCTTAACCAAACACAATGAACACACCACTCCTCCACTCACCACCCTCCCTAGAACTCATAATCAGGTGGCACCCCCATTTGTACACACATCACAGACACATGACCTCTGAAGTCATTGTATATCCAAGACATTTCAGCCAGCTACTGCCACTAAACTTCAACAAGGAAAAAAGGAGCCAAATGCTTAACCAAAATAAGTTAATTACATGTATCCTTGTCCTTGACCCCTCTCCAAAAACAGCATACATGTATCACTCTTTATTTAAAATCATGTGTTTTCTGATATTAAATACCAAATCCTCTTTAAAAACAACCCTGCTTTTATAAAGTAGTTTCTCTCTATGAGTCCATAACATCATTTTCACAAGATACTGTCCGAGTGAGAAGTGGAAATTTCCACCAGCAGCTACGGCTGGCCATGAGATTTGCACATCTGAAACTTAATATGCCAAAGGGCAGCAACAAACACCAGGGCCTCAGAGGCAGAGCGAGGGGCTCTTCAAAATGTGCTGGGTGTGTGAGTGAAATGTCCACATTCATCACCACATTTTCAGCAGTTTGAGTGGGAGAGGTTGTTGGCTGCTCACAAATCTGACCATTAAGCAAAATATAGCTGTGCATTATGTTGTATGACAACGTTCGTGTGAAAACAGATGTGTGATAAGGCAAATCTGATGCAGACCCTGGACTCAGTTCACAGTTAGAAGTGTGGGGGAGTGTAAGCACTGAAATCCCTTTTCTCTGACTTAAACAGGAAGAAAATCCACAGATTACATTCTTTCCTGAGAGGAATAAAGATGATATTGATGATCATGCACCCCGTTGCTTACTGTATGAAAGCAGCCAACACCGCTCAGAAATATGCTCTTAAAAACCCTTGTTTTTCCAAAGTTGAGCCAAGTTCTACAATAAGTAGGTCGCTGTAGCTATAACTCCAGCTATGGAGATGTGGAAAATGCAGGACTTGAGTGGAGCTGACAGGGTCAAGCTAATGTCAGCTGCTGATAGAATTCTAATTACTGTATTTACATCTAAAGTCAAATCCTATTTTGTCCAGTTCTCATATATTAATAAGCATGCTTCAAATCCTGGCATAATGTGAATGGTGCTTGTGATTTTTTGAGGCATTCATTTTTAAGTTTCTTTCCTAATGCAACAAATGTTCAGTGTCCTTGTTAACCAATAAAGAAGCCATTGACCTTTTTGTAACATTTGCCAAGTGTTAAGTTTATCAAGCCAGTGACTAGTATTTCCATACATACAATCATCAAGCAGTAAGAGGCATGTTGTTAAGTCCCTCACTAACTCTGCCCTAACACTGCACTGCAAATATAGTCAAAACCAACTTACTCTTTTCAATTAACTTCTACCCATCTACTACTATCAGCAGCTGGCCATTATACTCAGGATAGTCTTTGCCAACTTCATAAAAGGGTTTATATTATTTATTAATTAATATACCGTTGATTTCTGAGTCAAAAGTATTCTTGATGAAATAAAAAAAGAAAGAGAGGCACTATATTTTTGTATTATGCTGTGTGTCTCACCAATTCAATCCTGAGCTGCAAATGAAATCTAACTTACGGTCAAGCTACCTTGTCTTGATGAGGTTCAATGTCTAACTAACGAGGGGAAAAGATATATAATGTGTGTGAGAGCATGCAGCTTTTGTAACTTATTTTTAAAAGTTGTTTATGTAGGTTAACTGCATTAAGTTGGAGGATATAAGGAGAGCATACTCTGTCAGTAGCTGAAGTAAGTAACGGAAGTACAATGTTATCCAAAGGGCACATCTTTTGAGACACAACAGACTACATAGATCGAATCATTTTCTCAGAGCACCAGAGTTGGCTGTCATGTTTGTTGCTTGTTGTTAGCTTGTTTGTAAACAAGACTCCATATTAACGCCACCAGGGGAGTCAAGTCAAGGTAACAAGCAGATCAGATTAAACAATTCAATATTTATATTTGGAAAGTCATACTATCGCTGTTGATGGATATAAAATGAACCTATAGCTGGCTATAGGGAACTCATTGCTTTCCTACTGCCAACATTTAGGAGCATTCTGACATATATACAGCCTTTTTAAGCCTCACATGTAACCTGGTTAAGGCATCTTAACTGCCTGTGCATATACTGATTTACTGTGCTTAACACACAAGTCTACTGTGTGGAGGTTGTTTTTCCAGTACCAACCATGTGGAAGATTGACAGCAAGGCCACAGTAGATGTCACACACTAAATAAATCAACAGCATCCATAAATCTAATTCTCCTTTCCTCTCATTGAACAGAAAAATAAATAGATTAAACACAAACTGAGTACTGATGCAACCACTTATGAATCTTAATCTCGGTGATAAAATTGCAGAAACTGATCTTTGGCATTTGTGAATCGATTCGATTCAGAATCTAAAATCAGAAAGAACACATATCTCAATTTGATCGAGTTTTGTACATATGCTAACTACACAACACATATATAGGTAAGTACAGTCTCAGATTTAAAATTGAGTGTAATGCAACCTTTTAATAATCCTATGATTAGGCTGGAAAAGATGAGAGGGTAAATCATTAAACTAAACTCAGCTTTAAGAAAGGAAAAGTGAAAAGCTTGCTATAACCTTCTCCTTATTTTCTCTCTCTCAGTTTCTCTCCCCTTGAAGCCCATCATTCCTCCATGGACTCCGATAGTAACACAAGTTGACAAAAACACGAGAGAACTGACACACACAGCTGGCCCATGGCACTCTTGTCTTGCAGTATCCAGTGCCACGTATTTCTGGAGCGATTGTTTTTCCTCCTTTCAGTGCTGTGTCACCAAATTAACTATTCACATTTGGCTGTCAAAATTTTTCTTGTTTTGCCACTCTTTCTTAATTTATTTTTGTAGACTTTGTTTACCTAGGAGCCATATACACACCCCTTTAACTCAATAATGGTATATATTTCAATGAAAATAACTTCCTTTTGTAGAGACTATCACTGAGAAAGATTATATTCAGATTTTAATGAGCCTTACTCTGTCAAATATCTTTTCACAACTACCTACTTTAGAAAAACAGGACCCTTGGCCTGCAAAGTGCAGGGTCACAGTGACTATAAATAAAACCTGCAGTCATGTGAGAGTGAGTAAGTCAAGCAGAAACATGAAAACAACCTGAGCACAGTACAAGTCATATCAGTTCTTAGGGTTATCTGCTTGTGACCCAGAGGAAATAAACAAATAGCCTAACCCGTATGAAACAAGCAGGTCAAGTTCACAAACTTCTAAATAAATCCAGACTATTCTATTGTGTATTTTGTAACACACACCAACTTTATGCGTCCTTAGTGAACCCCACTATCAGCATTGGCGATACAATACAAAGAAACTAGTGTTTGGGTTGGCTGACCGCCTTTAGGTTAAGTCCAAGAGCAACAGCTAAATAATTAGTGGATAAAACTAAAGAGTAACAAAGGCACACAACATCAAAAGTGAGCCACTAACTGCAATTCAAGATAAGAAAATGGGTCACGTATTGACCAGCATTCAAAGACGGCATAGGCTTTGTGCGAGACTCTTTGCTTTCATTTGACACAAATCAAATGGTTAATTACATTTTGAAAAAACAGATATTGCAATCTTTGCAATGGACTTGGTTTGTTATTTGATGTTGGATGATGTTGGAATTAGCAGTGTGCAATTGTTGGTCTGCTCTACTGCAATTCGTTGCTTACCATGCCATCTTATGTTTCCAAAAAAATCTGCCAGGCTGCTGCTGTTGTGGTCCCAAGTGATTCAACTGCCTCTCAAGTGAGTCTTTAGTCCTGCAGATGGACTCCACAACTCCAATGTCTTGTGTCGTAGCTGGTGACAGTAGTTGGCCATTCCTCCATGGGTGGAATTTATGGTGTCCTTTCTCTACAGGCTTGGCAAGCTTGGTGTAGTAACACATGAACCTGTTCTCTACTTGGTGCAGGTTCTAGTAGGAGTAACCCTCCAGCTCACCACAGGTCTCCCATTGCAGCCCAAGACGGTGGATTTGGACTCCAACCACAGGCCGAAAGACTCACTTGAGAGGCAGCTTAACGACACAGAGGACCAAAACAACAGCAATCTGGCCAGACCGGACTGCAGGTAAGGGAGGAGTAGATGAGATGACTAGACTATATTGCTAGCAGCCACTAGGCTTTCAAAATAAAATGCGTCCATAGAGCACCGTTAATGGCGTGTCCAACTCTTCTGAGAGGCAGATCATATGCATTATTCACACAGTTCATGATTTAAGATTGTTGGAAAATGAATGTGAATACAACATACTCTTCAAGAAATTCATGTACATCTTCATTACATCACAATGCAGACAAATTGGATTTTACACTAACTTTTGTCATGGATTTTAACTGATTGTAATCTCTCCATTAAACATGAATCCAAAAGTCTACTTAGCAAGAAGTAAGGTTAAATTAACCAAAAGTGAAACCAAGTACAAACAATTCGTTGTTATCTATACTGTGCTTTACTACATATGAATATATAATAAGCCATTAAAATAACCTTTGGCTTTGCATGTTTCTCTTATTTCATCTTCCAGCTACATCTAGCCTGCCATCTAATGTCAAGCCACGATACAGTTGTACTTCCTGACAAAGACATTAGTAGAGATCGCTTCTGAAATCATATTATCACGGTAATAAACTTAGAATTTCATTATATTCGAGCACTGCTGGCACTGCAGAAAGACTTCCACATCACCCACATCTCAAGTGCTGCAGCAGTCAAGCTTGCATTTCCAGACTGAAAACGTGTTAGACAGGCTCTATGTGTTTAAAGAAACACTAAAACTCTGATATGTAATTTAACTAGTTAACCATTTCCTTCAAGGGACCCGTGCCAAGGAAGTTTCATGCACTTTGTGTAGTAATGCTAATTTCCTCATTAACTGGACAATTACACAACTGGTATTAACACACGTGCGGTCATAAAATGCATTCCCTACACTGAGTAGCAGGCTTTGTAAGTGGGTGTTCACAAGCTGTTTACTGTCAAGACAATCTCTGTATAAATAATCCTCTTAATCACAGGAACGTGTTTTTATATTTGGTAATACAAGGTGTAAAGAAAAGGAGATGGGCAAAATTTTACATTCAGACACCATCTAACTATCAGAACAGCTATTTAAATGGCTCTTTAGAAGAACAATGAGTTCAGATGAAGTCCAGCACTTTACTGGTACCACTGATCCCTTGGGGAAAAAAAACATCCCGCTCTGTATAAGTAAAAAGAGAAAGAGATGGACTTCAAGTCTTCCCTTATAAAAAAAAGAAAGATCTTAACTTGCAACAGCTATTTGTCAGTTGGCCAGTTGTTATAATGCCAATGTACATTTCAGTTTGCTTCATACTGACTGTTCTACTATGTATACTTGGATTTACATATTTCTTATTTCTTTCTCCAAAGTCTTACAACAGCAATGTAGTACCAACTTTTCTGTTTTCTGAGGATACTATGGACTATTTGCTGCCCTCTTTGACACAATTTTTACTCACGATATTTCCAGTCTTTGTCCAAAAGTGTTGTCTGTTTCAGTTTGAGCAATTTTCTGCATCCTGAAACTCCTCTAAATACCCGTTAGAATACAAACATAAGCGCTTGAAGGTCGCTGCAATAAGCTTTATGTATTTGAGTGGATACTATTATAGGGGATTTACATTTGTGTACCACTTAGTGCAATGCAATGTTTAACCACTCCAGATCAAGATTGTGTGATTGCTAATGCTCACGTTGAAAAGCATCTCTGATATCTACTAGTCCGTTCCACCAATGCCATGTCAAATTAAGCCTTAGGGATGGGGGGTTAGTGTATCTGGCAGATGCCATTTAGCCACAGAAAGCTTTCATTTGTTCTCTCTGTGTCACACTAGGCCAGTGTGGTAACTTTGTTTTGAAGGTTTTGTACCTGGTAAATAAAATTTGCTTACATAAATGGCTTGTAGAGGAATGCAAATTGAGGGAGCTAGTAATCAAATTTTCCTTCGCTTAGGACATAACAAGGACTCAACTCAGACTTGGCATTTTTCTAAGAGGTCTAATAGCTTAACAAATTTGAACTTCTGGTAAATGTGAAGTCATTTGTATTAGCCAAAAATCACAAGCCCATACAACATACACAATATTTTTGTTATTAGACAGATAAAGGTAATGGCATAGACTGTTCAATGCTGTGATTTAAAATATAACTTCCACAGATGTTTGAAAGATTACAGGACATCTATACCATCTCTAACTTGACAGCTGCTTCCACAACCAGAAACTAGGACTGCAAGCTTCAGAAATGGTATTACTTGCATTTTACAAAGGATTTTATTACAGCACCCGAGAAGTTCACAGATGCTACTAATCAATTTGTCTCTCCATTCTAGATATCCGGTCATGCGTACAGGGCATGGTATTGGTCTTAAAGGAGTCACAGAAAATAAAAACAAATTTGAACTTTTGCCATGTAAATCTATGAGGGGCTCTGACAACCTCAGTTCAACATGATGGCTGAGACACACCAAAAATATGGTTCAATACTGTTATATAATTTATGTTAGAGGGGTTATTGATTTTGAAGTGACAGTAAATGATCTTTGAACTTCTTGATAACATCACCAATCCATTTTTTCTTCACTCGTGTGCACAGAGATGTCCATTGTATTGCCCTCAGAGGTCATACCTACACACGTTTAAGTAGTATAACATATTTGCACTGCTCCCTGAGTTGCAGGCGTGTTACACCTCACACAATGCCGCCAGTGTTGCCGGAAACACAGGACTACCATGCGTTTTCATGAGGGTCACTACTGGGTAATGGTGAGGAGACTTTAGGTGTGGGCTTTATTTCTGTGCATGTCACTGCTGCAATGAGCAACGATTGTGTGGGTGACCGGGCATCATTGAGACTTTTAGTTAGCGGTTCAGTGTTTTACATAACATTATCCACATACAGCAGGGATCTTTGTATCGTGGCTGGGGCGTTTTTGGCGTGTTTATTGCTTGATCCAGCACGGACACAAATGGGCGTAGGCTGCTAGCTAGCAGCGTTAATGGCTACTAGCTACAAATGGCATAGCGTCGCTTAACGTGGAGCGGACCGTTGGCTGAATTAACTAGTTAAAATGTCTTTTTAAAGAGCGGTTAGGTCATTTCAGGAAACACTCGCATATTTCTCTGTCTGAGCCTGTTTCACAGCGTGCAATAACTCACAGGTTAAAGTGGCACCGGGCTAGTTTTCAAACGTGTCAGCATCAGTGCTCGTTGCCAAGTCCAGGTAACAGAAAACGCAAAGCTAGCGGCTAACAATTAGGGGGTTAACAGGAACATCCACTCACCAGCGACTCCTCCAGCACCGCCAGTAGTTGTCTTCTTCTGCGGTGCGTTTCTTCACACAACCCACTGAGGTGCCAACAAAAAAAGAAGAAAAAAAAAGTCGACCCAAACTGGTGGAAGCCTGTCGTGGCAACAAAATCCCCCACTTTATCTAGCCCCGCTGCAGGGTGACCACATCACAGAGTCCGGCCCGGAGGAAATCTCGCTGGATCCGACGAGATAAAGAATGCAGCTAACCGAGGCAGGAGTTTGTGGTTTCCACCCCCAAAAAAGGGGGCTTACAGTCGCACTCGGTTGTCTGCTAGCCCAGTACCACCAGTAGCCAGATCCCACCTCCTCCCAGTGAGCTCGACGTGCACAGACCGACGTGGGTGAAGCCCGGTGGAGGTTTTGAGGACAGCGTGTACGAGGGGAGTGATGCTCGAGCGGAGGGAGGGAGGGAGGAGATGCTGCACATGGTCACGTAGCTGATTGCGAGAGAGCCTGAAAAAAATAATGGTGGGAGTTTGAACCACTGTTGGATCCTCAGAAGTGACGCTTTGGGAAATCACGTCAGTGACAAAATGATTTCCACATTTTGTTCATGTGGAAATTTGGAGGAAAAAAAGCACAGAAACCTTCATTCACAACATGATTATTTGTATCATTTTCTACGTTGTAGATTAATACTGAAGATTAACACTTTTTTGTTTACAGCATAGCTCCATATGTATTCTTTACTCTAATAATTTTGTTTTGACGCACTGCAGTTTAGAATTGCACAAATATGTCCATCCTGTGTCCACCAGCTGAATGTCTGCATATTCATATTGTTCAGCAAGGAACACGGGGAGGAAAAGGTCACTTTCAGTTTAGCAGCCGGTACAAGAGGGCTTGCAGCTGCATCTCCAACTGGATTCCAGTTTTATTCGGTGGTGGAAATGACAGTGAATAAAAGATACAACAGAATAAATCTTCCAAAATATATAGATATGAAAGTAAAACATTTGCAGTTTACATCAACAGTTTTAACAAGAAGGAAATACAATCTTAGGCAATAGTCAAAGTATGTATGTTTATGTATGATGAAAGGTTAATGTGACTTTTTTGCACTTTGCTTTTGTACGTTAGCTTCATGTACATACTTGTTTAACTACATGCCCAATAGCAATAAACTAATGTGTATTTTGCTTTCATTTTCTTCTTGCCAGTCGCAAGTAGAGGTTCTCCTGCTTTAAAAAGGTTACATATGATGAGATGCATTATCACGTAAATGGACTTCATATGTAAAAAGTTAAAGGGCCTGTAATGCAGAGTGGTTCCCTTTCAGAGTGGTGTATAATTATTTAACTGGATCAATAAGGCTCGTACATTAAAGGTGACGCAGTACTTTACTGTTGTCGGCAACAAAGATGGAGCTTATTCACTTTGTGACGATGCATTTTATTTTATCATCATATGAATTCCAAATGACTGTAATGGAGTAAAAAGTGCAAACTATTCCTCTGTAATATATTGAAAGGACAACATAAAGTTATATGAGCAAACTTACATAGCTGATCAGTGAAAAAGAAGGTAGAGTAGATCAGTGCAATGGAATTACATCATGCTAACCTTCTGGAAAAAAAGATGCAAATATCTGAATCAAAATGTATTTTTTTAGCAGCCTGGTAGCATTTTTGAATGCAGACATGACGGCTGTCATAAAAAAATCTGTGAAGCTTTTCAGTGACTTGGTGACTAAATTAATTGACATGGCATCATCGGTATCAAAAAGAAATGACAAATACCACCGAAACTAGCAACTCCAAGGAAATCTTTGTAATGGTTTATAATTGATCTATAAAGTCTGTAAAAGCAAATAATTATTAGAGCAATTAAATCATTAGTTATCATGCAAAGATCATTTCATTCTGTCTCAAGTGCAAAGACTTTTAATGATAATGAAAATGTCTTAAATATCTCATCTAGTTGTCAAGAACCACAGAACATGTTAGAACAGCTGGCATTCAGCACAACAAGAGTAAAAAATTAATTTCACAACAGAGAACCCTTACTGGTTCTAAAGAGCACCTTTATTTTTAGGGTGATTGTTGTAGTAGCAGCAAGTATTGTTTATTCATGTCTGCTGTACTGAACTGTATGATGTTGGTCTTTATCAGTGAGGAGGCCTTGATGATGATTGTGATTCTTGCCTTTTCAGTAAAAAGGGTGTAAAAGCTGAGAAAGAGTCATGCAGCAGAAATATCTCAACATGAGCTCATTAAATATTTAAGGATGTCAGGACTGTTTTCATGTGATTTTCTCAATGGCTGTACAACCAGAAAGGTGTGGATTTTTTCTGAAACATGTTATGCATTTGATGTGTTTCTGGGGATGGAACAAAGCTAAACAACAATCATCCTCATTTAGAATAATTAAGATTAACGAACAGATTTTCACTGACTGAAAATCTATATATATCTATATATCTATATGTCTATATCTATATCTATATGTGTATATATATATATATATATATATAGGGATAGGGAGGGAAGGGGGTGTTACGACTGCGGTCGTATGAGGTTGTTTTTTTTCTGCGCTCTGTGTGTCTTTGTATTTAGCTAATCCAATATGTAAATACGGCTGCGCCGCACCACTGCCCGGATTGGACGTCACGTTGATGAGTCGGCGCCGGATTGGCTCGGTCTAACCACGAGGACGGACATAAAAAGCGGAAAGATGACGTCGCTTCCGGGGGTCAGAGAGCGAGGGAACCAGATGAGCTGACATTATTCAGTTGATAGAGGACAATTTACTCCTCTTTTCGGATCATTCTTGTCAAACGTCTGTGTTGTTCCATGATATTGATGTGCAGGGTCATCCTCCTGTCAAACAGCATGTATACAGGATTAATCCGACTAAACGGGCCCTAATGCAGCAGGAGGTGAGCTTTCTTGTGGAACATGGGTTAGCTGTCCCCAGCATCAGCGCATGTAGTTCTCCATGTGTGCTGGTTCCGAAACCAGACAACACTCCTCGTTTTTGTAATGATTACCGAAAGGTAAATGCCGTCACAAAACCCGACTCCTATCCGTTGCCACGGATGGAGGATTGTATAGACCGGGTGGGTTCAGCCAGATTTGTGACCAAACTGGACCTTCTAAAAGGCTACTGGCAGGTTCCGTTAACGCCCCGTGCTTCAGAAATATCTGCATTTGTTACTCCTGATGCTTTCCTCCAGTACACTGTTATGCCATTTGGGTTGAGAAACGCTCCCGCGACTTTCCAGCGTCTTATGCACGTAGTTCTGGCTGGAGTGAAAAACTGTGAGGCATATCTGGATGATGTAGTGGCTTATTCCTCCACGTGGTCAGATCATCTGAAGACACTATCTGAGATATTTACCGTATTTTCGCGACCATAAGGCGCACCGTATTAAAAGGCGCAGTCTATGTTCCAGGTGCTATTTCTGTATTTAACACATACATAAGGCGCACCGGATCATAGAGCGCGTGCATGGTAAAACATACCTGTACTAGCTTAAAACATGCATGCTAGCGTGTGTTTTAAACAAGGCAGCGGAAGCAAAACTGAGTTCAGTTGTACTTTATTGAAGTATTTAGCAATGTTTTCACGTTGTTTTTTGATCAATCCTCATTCACAAATCCATCAAAGTCCTCATCTTCTGTATCCGAAATGAACAGCTGGACTAGTTCTCCATGGAACACGCCAGGTTCCCGCTCGTCATTGTCAGTCAGTCTCGTTGCCGTGCGGCTCCTCATAAATGATGCCGGCTTTTGCGAGAGCTCGAACAACAGTGCAAGCAGACACGTTAGCCCAAGCATCCGCAATCCATTCACAAATTGTGGCGTAACTCGCCCGGCGCTGCCTCCCAGTCTTAGTAAAACTGTGTTCGCCATCTGTCATCCATCGCTCCCACGCCGTTCGCAACTTCACTTTGAACGCCCTGTTTACACCGATGTCCAGCGGTTGGAGTTCCTTCGTCAAGCCTCCCGGAATGATAGCAAGCTCCGAGTTCATTTGCTGCACTTGGTTTTTCACAGCGGCTGTGAGATGGACGCGCATGGAGTCACAGATCAACAGGGACGGTGACGCCAAACCCATGTTGTTTTGCATAATGCAAATACCGGCACTATATACCAACTGGGGGCGTGCCTTTAGCGTCTTCTTTCACGCCCACACTTCCCCCTTTAACGTTCTCATGCTGTCCTCTGTCACGTCCTTCTTTTCTCTATATAAGCAGCGTGTCGGCAGGAAATGCTCTCAGTCAGTCAAGCGGAACGTTAATCAAAGTCACACAGTAACATTTACAGATGTTGGAACTCGGTGCACACATAAGGCGCACCGTATTATAAGGCGCTCCGTCCTTTTTGGAGAAAATTTAAGGCTTTTAAGTGCGCCTTATGGTCGCGAAAATACGGTAGTCGTTTAGGAGAGGCATCTCTCACTCTTAACCTCACAAAATGTGAATTTGGGAAAGGAACTGTGACTTATCTGGGGAAACAGGTGGGTCAGGGCCAGGTTCGTCCAGTAACAGCCAAGGTGCAGGCTGTAGTAGAGTTCCCTGTTCCTCAGTCAAAACGAGCGTTGCGCCGTTTTCTTGGTATGTGTGGGTATTATCGAGGATTCTGCAGAAATTTTTCGGAGGTTGTCGCTCCTCTTACTGCCCTAGTTAGTCCGTTAAGAAATTTTGTGTGGACCCCCGCTTGTCAAGCTGCTTTTGAGTCAGCCAAAGCTCTGTTATGTAGCGCTCCTGTTCTTGCTGCGCCCGACTTTGCGCGTCCTTTTAAGTTGGAGGTGGATGCTAGTGTGTGGGGCGCAGGCGCTGTTCTCCTGCAGGAAGACGACCAGAAACTCGACCATCCCATCTGCTACTTTTCTAAAAAGTTCAACAAACATCAGGTACATTATAGCACCATAGAAAAGGAAGCACTGGCCTTGCTGCTCGCCCTGCAGAACTTCCAAGTTTATCTAGGTTCTAGCTCACAAACAGTTCAGGTTTTTACGGACCACAATCCTCTAGTGTTTCTCTCTAGGATGAGAAATTCCAACCAGAGGCTCATGCGTTGGTCTCTTTTGTTGCAGGATTTTAATTTGCAGATTTTACATAAGAAGGGTAGTGAAAATGTATTGGCTGACACTTTGTCTAGGCCCTAAATCCCATCTTTAAAATTATTTATTTTTTGCAATTACAACGTGAATCATTTGTGTGTTGTATGATCAAAACCCTATTAGATTTTCTATGCTGCATATTTCAGTTTGTACTTTGAGTCTAGTTTATGTGCTGTTTATTTTATTCTTGAATCTATAGGCTTTTACCACTTAGTTCTTTGGTTAAGCAATTTGTAGCATTGGCTTCAAAAAATTCTATACAAACACACTTTATTGTTTTTATATTATCATTTCTTTAATTATCTGTGCAACCTTTTTTCTACAAATATTTGATATTTGATATAGTTACATCCGAACTACACTACTGTTCAAAAGTTTGGGGTCATTTAGAAATGTCCTTATTTTTTGGAAAGAAAACCATTTTTTCATTGAAGTTAACATTAAATTAATCAGAAATACAGTCTAGACATTGTTAATGTGGTAAATGACTATTCTAGCTGGAAACGGCTGATTTTTAATGGAATATCTCCATAGAGGTACAGAGGAACATTTCCAGCAACCATCACTCCTGTGTTCTAATGGTACATTGTGTTAGCTAATGGTGTTGAAAGGCTAATTGATGATTAGAAAACCCTTGTGCAATTATGTTAGCACATGAATGAAAGTGTGAGTTTTCATGGAAAACATGCAACTGTGTGGGTGACCCCAAACTTTTGAACAGTAGTATAGAATAAAATCTCTTTTAATGTATGGAGCAGTTTAGTGTATATGAGTAAAACCAACCTAGTTTTGATATTTACTGCAGATATTTGTCTTTAACATACACCACCAGTCAAAAGTTCGGATGCACCTTCTCATTCCATGTTTTTTTTTATTTATTTGTATTATTTTTTACATTGTAAATTAATACTGAAGATTAACAATTTTTTGTTTACACCATAATTCCATATGTATATTTTTACAGTTTTGATGTCTTCAGTATTAATCTGCAATGTTGTTACAACTGCGGTCGTATGAGGTTGTTTTTTTCTTGCGCTCTGTGTGTCTGTATTGAGCTAATCCAATATGTAAATACGGCTGCGCCGCACCACTGCCCGGATTGGACGTCACGTTGATGAGTCGGCGCCGGATTGGCTCGGTCTACCACGAAATGAACAGCTGGGCTAGTTCTCCATGGAACACGCCAGGTTCCCGCTCGTCATTGTCAGAGTCAGTCTCGTTGCCGTGCGGCTCCTCATAAATGATGCCGGCTTTTGCGAGAGCTCGAACAACAGTGCAAGCAGACACGTTAGCCCAAGCATCCGCAATCCATTCACAAATTGTGGCGTAACTCGCCCGGCGCTGCCTCCCAGTCTTAGTAAAACTGTGTTCGCCATCTGTCATCCATCGCTCCCACGCCGTTCGCAACTTCACTTTGAACGCCCTGTTTACACCGCTGTCCAGCGGTTGGAGTTCCTTCGTCAAGCCTCCCGGAATGATAGCAAGCTCCGAGTTCATTTGCTGCACTTGGTTTTTCACAGCGGCTGTGAGATGGACGCGCATGGAGTCACAGATCAACAGGGACGGTGACGCCAAACCCATGTTGTTTTGCATAATGCAAATACCGGCACTATATACCAACTGGGGGCGTGCCTTTAGCGTCTTCTTTCACGCCCACACTTCCCCCTTTAACGTTCTCATACTCTCCTCTGTCACGTCCTCCTTTTCTCTATATAAGCAGCGTGTCGGCAGGAAATGCTCTCAGTCAGTCAAGCGGAGCGTAAATCAAAGTCACACAGTAACATTTACAGATGTTGGAACTCGGTGCACACATAAGGCGCACCGTATTATAAGGCGCTCCGTCCATTTTGGAGAAAATTTAAGGCTTTTAAGTGCGCCTTATGGTCGCGAAAATACGGTAGTCGTTTAGGAGAGGCATCTCTCACTCTTAACCTCACAAAATGTGAATTTGGGAAAGGAACTGTGACTTATCTGGGGAAACAGGTGGGTCAGGGCCAGGTTCGTCCAGTAACAGCCAAGGTGCAGGCTGTAGTAGAGTTCCCTGTTCCTCAGTCAAAACGAGCGTTGCGCCGTTTTCTTGGTATGTGTGGGTATTATCGAGGATTCTGCAGAAATTTTTCGGAGGTTGTCGCTCCTCTTACTGCCCTAGTTAGTCCGTTAAGAAATTTTGTGTGGACCCCCGCTTGTCAAGCTGCTTTTGAGTCAGCCAAAGCTCTGTTATGTAGCGCTCCTGTTCTTGCTGCGCCCGACTTTGCGCGTCCTTTTAAGTTGGAGGTGGATGCTAGTGTGTGGGGCGCAGGCGCTGTTCTCCTGCAGGAAGACGACCAGAAACTCGACCATCCCATCTGCTACTTTTCTAAAAAGTTCAACAAGCATCAGGTACATTATAGCACCATAGAAAAGGAAGCACTGGCCTTGCTGCTCGCCCTGCAGAACTTCCAAGTTTATCTAGGTTCTAGCTCACAAACAGTTCAGGTTTTTACGGACCACAATCCTCTAGTGTTTCTCTCTAGGATGAGAAATTCCAACCAGAGGCTCATGCGTTGGTCTCTTTTGTTGCAGGATTTTAATTTGCAGATTTTACATAAGAAGGGTAGTGAAAATGTATTGGCTGACACTTTGTCTAGGCCCTAAATCCCATCTTTAAAATTATTTATTTTTTGCAATTACAACGTGAATCATTTGTGTGTTGTATGATCAAAACCCTATTAGATTTTCTATGCTGCATATTTCAGTTTGTACTTTGAGTCTAGTTTATGTGCTGTTTATTTTATTCTTGAATCTATAGGCTTTTACCACTTAGTTCTTTGGTTAAGCAATTTGTAGCATTGGCTTCAAAAAATTCTATACAAACACACTTTATTGTTTTTATATTATCATTTCTTTAATTATCTGTGCAACCTTTTTTCTACAAATATTTGATATTTGATATAGTTACATCCGAACTACACTACTGTTCAAAAGTTTGGGGTCATTTAGAAATGTCCTTATTTTTTGGAAAGAAAACCATTTTTTCATTGAAGTTAACATTAAATTAATCAGAAATACAGTCTAGACATTGTTAATGTGGTAAATGACTATTCTAGCTGGAAACGGCTGATTTTTAATGGAATATCTCCATAGAGGTACAGAGGAACATTTCCAGCAACCATCACTCCTGTGTTCTAATGCTACATTGTGTTAGCTAATGGTGTTGAAAGGCTAATTGATGATTAGAAAACCCTTGTGCAATTATGTTAGCACATGAATGAAAGTGTGAGTTTTCATGGAAAACATGCAACTGTGTGGGTGACCCCAAACTTTTGAACAGTAGTATAGAATAAAATCTCTTTTAATATATAGAGCAGTTTAGTGTATATGAGTAAAACCAACCTGGTTTTGATATTTACTGCAGATATTTGTCTTTAACATACACCACCAGTCAAAAGTTCGGATGCACCTTCTCATTCCATGTTTTTTTTTTATTTATTTGTATTATTTTTTACATTGTAAATTAATACTGAAGATTAACAATTTTTTGTTTACACCATAATTCCATATGTATATTTTTACAGTTTTGATGTCTTCAGTATTAATCTGCAATGTTGTTACAACTGCGGTCGTATGAGGTTGTTTTTTTCTTGCGCTCTGTGTGTCTGTATTGAGCTAATCCAATATGTAAATACGGCTGCGCCGCACCACTGCCCGGATTGGACGTCACGTTGATGAGTCGGCGCCGGATTGGCTCGGTCTACCACGAAATGAACAGCTGGGCTAGTTCTCCATGGAACACGCCAGGTTCCCGCTCGTCATTGTCAGAGTCAGTCTCGTTGCCGTGCGGCTCCTCATAAATGATGGCGGCTTTTGCGAGAGCTCGAACAACAGTGCAAGCAGACACGTTAGCCCAAGCATCCGCAATCCATTCACAAATTGTGGCGTAACTCGCCCGGCGCTGCCTCCCAGTCTTAGTAAAACTGTGTTCGCCATCTGTCATCCATCGCTCCCACGCCGTTCGCAACTTCACTTTGAACGCCCTGTTTACACCGCTGTCCAGCGGTTGGAGTTCCTTCGTCAAGCCTCCCGGAATGATAGCAAGCTCCGAGTTCATTTGCTGCACTTGGTTTTTCACAGCGGCTGTGAGATGGACGCGCATGGAGTCACAGATCAACAGGGACGGTGACGCCAAACCCATGTTGTTTTGCATAATGCAAATACCGGCACTATATACCAACTGGGGGCGTGCCTTTAGCGTCTTCTTTCACGCCCACACTTCCCCCTTTAACGTTCTCATACTCTCCTCTGTCACGTCCTCCTTTTCTCTATATAAGCAGCGTGTCGGCAGGAAATGCTCTCAGTCAGTCAAGCGGAGCGTAAATCAAAGTCACACAGTAACATTTACAGATGTTGGAACTCGGTGCACACATAAGGCGCACCGTATTATAAGGCGCTCCGTCCTTTTTGGAGAAAATTTAAGGCTTTTAAGTGCGCCTTATGGTCGCGAAAATACGGTAGTCGTTTAGGAGAGGCATCTCTCACTCTTAACCTCACAAAATGTGAATTTGGGAAAGGAACTGTGACTTATCTGGGGAAACAGGTGGGTCAGGGCCAGGTTCGTCCAGTAACAGCCAAGGTGCAGGCTGTAGTAGAGTTCCCTGTTCCTCAGTCAAAACGAGCGTTGCGCCGTTTTCTTGGTACGTGTGGGTATTATCGAGGATTCTGCAGAAATTTTTCGGAGGTTGTCGCTCCTCTTACTGCCCTAGTTAGTCCGTTAAGAAATTTTGTGTGGACCCCCGCTTGTCAAGCTGCTTTTGAGTCAGCCAAAGCTCTGTTATGTAGCGCTCCTGTTCTTGCTGCGCCCGACTTTGCGCGTCCTTTTAAGTTGGAGGTGGATGCTAGTGTGTGGGGCGCAGGCGCTGTTCTCCTGCAGGAAGACGACCAGAAACTCGACCATCCCATCTGCTACTTTTCTAAAAAGTTCAACAAGCATCAGGTACATTATAGCACCATAGAAAAGGAAGCACTGGCCTTGCTGCTCGCCCTGCAGAACTTCCAAGTTTATCTAGGTTCTAGCTCACAAACAGTTCAGGTTTTTACGGACCACAATCCTCTAGTGTTTCTCTCTAGGATGAGAAATTCCAACCAGAGGCTCATGCGTTGGTCTCTTTTGTTGCAGGATTTTAATTTGCAGATTTTACATAAGAAGGGCAGTGAAAATGTATTGGCTGACACTTTGTCTAGGTCCTATATGAATTAAATACCTTAGGGGGGTATTTAATTCTTGGGGAAGGGGGTGTTAAGACTGCGGTCGTATGAGGTTGTATTTTTCTGCGCTCTGTGTGTCTGTATTTAGCTAATCCAATATGTAAATGCAGCTGCGCCGCACCACTGCCAGGATTGGACGTCACGTTGATGAGTCGGCGCCGGATTGGCTCGGTCTAACCACGAGGACGGACATAACAGCTTAGGAGCGTTAAAGCTTAGGAAATGTGATGTTTTGCTGCTTTTCTTGGTCATATCTGACAGACTGAATGTGTTTGGGTTTTGGGATGTTTTTCAAACATCTCAGCAGGAAATTTCTTCTATTTTACATAAAAAATAAAATGATGAATGAGGAAAATAATAGGCTGATTAAGCGATAAACTAAATAATCATTACTGGCAACTCTGATAGACAAAGATTCCTTAAACTTTAAGATATTTTAACATTGAATGCTAAACTTTCAATCTTTAACTTAATATCAAAGCTGACAGCAACTGTAGCAGTGAATTATTGTTTGGAAATAAGAAAAAAAACATAAAACAAAACATAAAAATGGAGAATAAAAAAGAAGTGTATTTTACTTTTTCGGACTTGGCAGCAATCAGAATTCTGTAAAGTAGTTGAAGAACATTTACTATATTTACAGATGCTTCCCCACATGTCATAAATAACATCCCACCATGGTTTGTTTCACTGACGGAAAAGTGACTCCGTCTGTCGAGGAAACATTTCCATCCCGACATGAGTTTCTTTCAGGATGACGAAGTCCCCATCAACGGGGCAGCAGGGATCAGCGTGTGGTTTGAGGAGTATAAAAATGATCTGAATCCTGATAATGATCCTTCACAGTCAGAGTTTGGACTGATAGTCTCTCTCTATGAGTAAACCACTATCATCAAAGCACCAAATAAGGGAACATCTTTTGGAAGAAATGCATTCAACCCTCCAGTGGAGTTACTGAGATTTGGAGAATGGAAGCAGCGAAGCACTGAAGCCGTTCTGTCAACTTCTGACCATAGCGACGGATTTTCATTTAATTTGTCACCCATCTGCGTATGCTGGTTCTGCTGACATGTCTCAGCAGAACAGCATCTCAGTCATGCTCTAATTCAGCAGCATATATTGTGATGACACTGTACCGGTTTGCGCGTCGTCGATGTTATTTTCCTATACATTCCACGCTTTTGTGTATCAGCGCCCTATTACCCACCAGACACTTTTTCCATCAACAACCCCACAAAGATTATCACGCTTCTCTCTTAGGATTTCCTTTAAACACAGACTTCAAACGCATTAGGCAGTTAAGCAGTTTGGTAGCAGGTGGCAGACACACTAAATGCGAGCTTTGGTCTGCCATGCTGCTTAGACGGTCGCAGACTTGCTAGCAGGCTCAGGAGAGATGAGATCAAACATGGTTAGAAAATGTTAGTGGGAGAGGTTGAGCTCTGTTCACTGATATGGAGCAGAAACAAGTGTGACAGGTGGTGTCAGGTACATATGAAAGGGCTTCAGACTGACGAGGCATTGGGGAGCCTTCTCAGTTTTGCGGGGAAGCTTTGATAAGCTGGAGAGCTATCAGGGTGAAGAGAGTCCTCACTATAATGAAACACTGTACGGAGAAGCTCCAGCACAGGCCCAGAGGTTTCAGTCTGATAAAACACTTCCCTCACAATCCGACAACACTGATCTGGCAGCTGTTCACCGCAGCTGTTTTGTCGCCGTGTAGAAATCCCCACATTAACATTTTTTCACTGTTCTCAAAAGTCCAGGCCTTTTGAAAAACTACAACAGCGGCGGATATGTTACAGTGTAAAACAAACTTCATAAAACACATTCACAGTTTCAGCACGTTAACAGCAACAGCAGACAACAGAACTCAGCAAACCTCTACTTACTTTAATATCCATCAGTTCGAAGCTGTTTGACCTTACAGTAATTGCATTCATTCAATTAGTTGGTTGAACATTACGGTATTTGCTCCATGTATAATTAAAAACAGACTGTTTAGGTTTAGTAAATTAAAAATACAGGCCACACAGCAGAAACTCAGCGCAACAAATGTCAGTAAACCTTTCATAACAGAGATTGAGATCCTATATTTTTTCAATACTTTGCATGTACCATGGGATGCACAGTAGCTTGGTCGTGGTAGCTTTCTCCTTGCAGCGAGAAGATCCTGGTTCGCGTCCCGGCCTTCCCGGGATCTTTCTGCATGGAGTTTGCATGTTCTCTTCGGGTACTCCTGCTCCCACAGTCCAAAAACATGCTGAGGTTAATTGGTAACTCTAAACTGTCTGTAGGTGTGAATGTGAGTGTGATTGTTTGTCTCTATATGTAGTCCTGTGATAGACTGGTGACCTGTCCAGGTGTCCCCTGCCTTCACCATAAGTCAGCTGGGATAGACTCCAGCCCTCCACGACCCTAATGAGGCTAAAGTGGTGTACAGAAAATGGATGGATGGATGTACCATTGTATTTTTGACAACAGACTTGATCCTAGTTGGCATGGAAGATACCAGTGGCCAGACATTTCTAGACAGATGTTCTGCTGTTCTTCAGAGACATTTTTTATTTAGCAGCTTTTCGCTGGAGGGGCTGTGTTGCACTACCTCACTCTCTAAAGGTCTTCTATTGGATTAAAATCAGACAACATACTTGGCCAGCTTATAGTTTTCACATTTTCCTTCTTTAGACACTCTTCTGTGATTTTGGCAGTCAGCTCTGGATCACAGCTGGAACATTCCTCCTCTGCCAAACTGCTGCAGACTGGGAGTTTTCTTGACAGTATTTTGGTATATCCGGAACAATTCATGGTGCCATCTATAAATGCCATCTTCCCAGCACCTTTTGCACTCATTCAGCCTCTTGTCATCACACTCCCACCACTGTTCTTCACTGTCTGGACTATGCATTCATTGTGGTAGTCCTGGCCAGGTTCATAACAAACATGCCGCAACTCATCAGAGCCGAGCAAAGCCATGTTGACCATAATCTGAGCAAAGCACGTGCTTTAAATAGTAATCGGGGTTCCTTTTATGTCCTTTCATGTCATGTCAGTTTAAGCAAGGTTTAATCTTTGTAACAGGAGTGTTGTTGTTCAACGTCGCCCTGAGAATTTCATTAATGATGATTTTACACAGTGTTCTTCACTGTCAATCCCTGAAGCATTTCCCTGCCTGTTATTCAGAGCTAGACTGTGTGAGTGGTGCACTGTCCATGGTGTCATTTTAAGTGGACAGATGCTGTGGCTTCAATTAGCGGTACCACAGCTTGTTCTACACCACATGATTACTGCTGCAACTGTGTTTTTAGTGGGTGATCAATCTTCCTGTATTATTTTCCATCTTTGAAGGTCTCACAATCAGATTTTTTAGTTCCTCTGTCAGTTATTTTCCGTGAAGCACCATGATGCAGACATGAATATCAACAATGCCCATAGTTCCGAAAACTGAGAAAGTTCTGCTGCTCACAGGTAATTTCATAACAATGTTCATGGAGTTACGCTGATTGGAAAATAACCGTGGACTCAATTTTCTTTCAGAGATAACAGGCCTTCTAACCTGCGTTTCAATGGTGACAAGTGTCTTCACTTTTGTTGCATTGAGTTTCTACCTTGTGGCTTGTATTTTTTATATATACACTATCGTTCAAAAGTTTGGAGTCACTTAGAAACGTCTTTATTTTTGAAAGAAAAGCAGTTTTTCTCAATGAAGATAACATTAATCAGAAATACAGTCTAGACACTGGTAATGTGGTAAATGACTATTCTAGCAGGAAACAGCTGATTTTTAATGGAATATCTCCATAGGGGTACAGAGGAACATTTCCAGCAACCATCACTCCTGTGTTCTAATGCTACATTGTGTTAGCTAATGGTGTTGAAAGGCTAATTGACGATTAGAAAGCCTTTGTGCAATTATGTTAGCACATGCATAAACGTGTGAGTTTTCATGGAAAACATGAAATTCTCTGGGTGAGCCCAAACTTTTAAACGGTAGTGTACATTTATCTTCACAATGGTACTTCGTTCCAGTTGTATGAAATGCTTTTGCAACTGTTTGAATTATACTTTGCCCTGGTTTACTGTTTTGACTCTCAGTGCCCCTATTGACCCAGTTTAGCAAATACTGGTGACTGTTATGGAGCATTAGGAGCCACATATTTCTGACAGGAGTTGGTGGAGACCAAAACATAGCTAAAAGACTCAGAAATACAAATGGATGTTAATATACACTGGAAGTTTAAACACCCCCAAGTTCGTAAAATGGCATGTTTACAGCTTGTTCCACCACCTCCAAGTAAAAAAATAGCTTTAATCCTTGTTTCAAAGGTTAAATTCAGGTCAAAATGGGACCATAAAATTCAAACTTAGGCTTATCCATGAACCACATGTTTATCCACTGGTAGTTCAACTTTAATCACTTAATATTATCCCTGATGATTCAAGACACATACACTACCGTTCAAAAGTTTGGGGTCACTTAGAAATGTCCTTATTTCTGAAAGGAAAGCAACCATCACTCCTGTGTTGTAATGCTACATTGTGTTAGCTAGTCATGTTAAAAGACTAATTGATGACTAGAAAATCGTTGTGCAAATATGTTAGCACGTGAATTAAAGTGAGAGTTTTCATGGAAAACATGAAATTGTGTGTGTGACCTCAAACTTTTGAACAGTAGTGTATATAACTAACCCCAACCCTAAAGTGACTTACTAAAAATGATTATTGAGAAGTGATGCAATTTGGAATTATATCATATTCAAGTGATTTTGCACTAGACTTCGGTTGTATACTCTATATAGATATGATTTATGTGTCCAAAAAAATTTAATAAAAACATGCTGGTGTTCAGCCCTACATGATAATCGGAAATCAAAGTGGAACCATGGTTCTAGTCTGGCAAGCTACCAGGAGTCATTCTAAAAATATGTACTTGATACATTTCAGCACAATGGTGTGCAAAAGCTTTAGGCGTTAAAGGAGTATAGATTCTTATCCATCACGCAATAACATCAGGGAGGCGTCAGATTGGTCTCAAATTCACAATTTCACGCTGCAGCCATGACATCGACCCCAAGTCTAGTCATGAAAAATAATCTTCTGTGACAAGCAGGATAGGCGGTCCTGCATCAGATGATACGCCCTCGAAGATGCTTGCAGCAACCTACCTGCCAAGTACTCTGACAAACTGTGCCAAGTGTACCAAGGAGAATTGGGGCTGATTTAAAAAGGCAAACGGTAGTCACGCCAGATATTGATTCAATTAGTTTTTTTTTCTCTTTACTGCACGTTGGATGAAGCTAATTGACAAATGATGACTGAATAGTAATAACACTCATTTTAATTACAGAGCCTAAAATGTTTGCATGGCATTGTATGTGTCTGTGACTGTTCAAGTACAGGGAGAAAATTGTAAACAGTACCAATGAGTCGCCTCTCAGGGGGGAGCTGGATGGCAGTTTGGTCTGCGAAGCGACACAGGATCATGTGTTCCTGAAACAAGGACATGTGATGAGTATAGGAACTGTTGCATTTTGCAGTAAAGTGCTGGATAATATCTGTTCAGCCTCAAAAGCACACATTTTGGTCCTGCCACGGCAACAAGTGCAATGTCATTAAGTACATCAGAGGCTTAAAGTATTCTACAAAAATATACACTCATCTGCCAATTTATTACGTACAACTATGAAATTTTCTTATATAAAGCTGCTGCATTTTCAAAAATATGATAAAAAATGAGCTCATTAATACACATAATAAACTTATTAATGATGTCATAGTGGGTGGTGGTGGTGAAGCACCATATACTACATTCATGTATATGAAAAAGGTGGGCAAAATATAAAGGACGCTTTTAAATGCAGTCCCCTAGTGAATCATCACAATAGCTATGACCTCCATAATAAATAAAAGGTACAATTATTGCATTTTTAACAGCCTGACAACAGATAACAATGCAAAAGTGTCTTAAAAGTAGAATTTGTGGCAGAGCTGTTCTATTGGATTGCATTAGATTTTGCAGGTGTTCCTAATAAAATGGCCAGTGAGTTTATGTTTTTTAAAAATTATCCATCAAGTGAAGCCAACACTACTGTGAATGAACTATCTATTCATCCTTTTTTCTACATCTTGTTGTCCTACTTACAGCTGAAAGGCAGAAAAACATTCTCAGAAGATCACATGGCTAAAAATTTTATGCAGGACCTTCAGCCAAACAGTATTCAATGTCTTTTTTAGTGACACTAGTGGCACGGCTCCGAAGATGGCAATGCCATTCAGTCGTCGCTTTGGTCCCTGCTGACATACCTGCCACTGGATGATGCTTTGTATTTAGATTGGGCTATAAAAGAAACCCCATAATTATCATGTTAAAAAAAATCCCTTAATAACAGCAAAAAACTCATAATTTAGTAATTTACAATAAATGTACAATACCGTACAAAAGCTTGGGGTCATTTAGAAATGTCCTTATTTTCAAAAGAAAAGCATTTTTTTCAATGAAGATAACATTAGATTAACTTGAAATACAGTCTAAATAATGTGGTAAATGACTATTCTAGCTGGAAACAGCTGATTTTTAATGGAATATCTCCATAGAGGTACAGAGGAACATTTCCAGCAACCATCACTCCTGTGTTCTAATGCTACATTGTGTTAGCTAATGGTGTTGAAAGGCTAATTGATGATTAGAAAACCCTTGTGCAATTATGTTAGCATATGAATAAAAGTGTGAGTTTTCATGGAAAACATGAAATTGACCCCAAAGTTCTGAACTGTAGTGTAGAATAAAATCTCTTTTAATGTATGGAGTAGTTTGGTGTGTTAACATTCAGTGAAAAGTGACCATTTTTTAGATGCAGGTTAATTATGGCCACAGTTTGTGAGTTTTCATGGAAAGCATGAAATTTGTGACCCCAGATTTGTGAACGGTAGTGTATGCAATTTGTCATCTGCACAACCTACAACCTGTCAGACTATAGCTGAAACCTGGACGGCCAAAACAAACAAAAACACATTATTGGAAACAAAGTACAACACTGAAAGAGCGCATCACAACATTGGTGATTTAGTTGGGATTTCTAAAGCTGGATAAACAGCAGAGCAACAATACAATCCAACCAAAGTATTTTGTATTAATGGAGCTGATTATGATATGGATTACTTCAAGGTGTTCATCGTGATGCATTGTAAATCCAAATAACAGCAAGATCCTCATGAATGTCTTATATCTCGCCTTTTGTCTTGGATATTTTATAAATGGTGTATTGCTAACAAGCCTCTTGTGGTAGTTCTTGTTGAGTTCAAATCCCAGCAGCGGAACATCTGTCGGTTTTTCAGTCATTACTGAGCCAGTGATGTGAATCACACCTGTAGCTGTCTAATTTGTAAGTGATAGCTTTCTAATTTATATATTTTTCTTGTGATATATTTGTAGCTGCAGCTGTTTTCACCAATGTGCACTCGCCAATACATGCGTCCTTGTAAATTCTTCAGGGGAGACCAGATGAGCCCATTTATTTCTAATCGAAGGACAAACTTTTCCACTCCAGTTTTACCTTGTTATGGTTCCTGGAACAAGGGACTCAGGAGAGCGGTTAGTCATCTCTAACCTGCCTCTACTTTAATTGATTCCATTCTTCACTCCGCAGGGCACAGAGCAGGTGCTTAAAGTTAGTGTTGAGCACCAATATCTCACACCATTAGCCTTTTATTCCAGCAGCGCGCTATCCGTCAACGTGCTGTCATTTTGTTTAACTACTGTAGTTCAGGAAGGACAACTGTGGTTCCGCTATAAAACAAGGCAATCCACAATTAAAAGCTGTGAAATAATCGGTGTGCTTTGGTCCCCTTTTGTCCTCTGAGAATGCACTACAGCTTTTTATTTCTGCAAGTGAGGTGGTGAACAGAGGCAACAGGAACCAGTGGGATTCTGTTGGCTGAGCCCAAATAAAAAGCAAATACCGAACATGGTTGTTGAAAGTAAAACCATGTGGGGAAGAGGAGACGAGGGGAGATTTAGGGCTCGGGTTTATAGTGGCAGATAATGTGTCTGCTGATTTAAATAGAATATATATTTCTCCTGCTGTGTGGCTACGTGTCCAGTTTTGTTTTGTTTTTTTGCCTCCACACAGAGAAAATGGCAATTGTGATTGTTTTGCTCGCTGGGCTTTAGGAGAAATGGAAGAATATTGTAATTTCATATTTACTACAATGCATACTTACATGGTCTTTTACTATCTAAAGGGCCTCTCGAGCCTGGAAAAATCTGTTTCCAGCAGTGCACAAAAGAAAAAGAAGTTTGAGGTGGTCCGATGTTGTGACATGTCAACTCTGGAGGTTGCTATGGTTAGGACCTGCAGCTACTTCTGCACAGATATTCCCCAGAGGCACTGACAGGTCCCATATATCATCATGGGATAGGCCCTCCCAGAGTACAGCGATGTGTTTGTGCTGAGCGATAAGGGATTGAGACTGGAGTGTGCGAGCTTTCCCCTTGTAAGTGCCTGGGGAATCTATTTTCCCCAAGACAGCGATGACTGCAGAGATCTCATTAATTCTGTTGTATTGTCCAATTAAAAAAAGGGGAGGAGTTTTATAGAAAACAACCTAGAAAAAAAAACATATCTAAGTCACGCCAAATTAAGTCATGAGAGTTTTTTTTTTTTTTTTTTTTAATTTTTAGATTTTTGGTAATTGGGAGCTGGTTTCATAAGTTTGTCGCAGGTCAAACACACACTAAGTGCAGATTATGAGATTAAATAAACACATTACATTCAAATTAGTTGTTACAAAAATATTTACACGTATTAACTTCCAGGTCCACACCCAGCGATACAAAAGGTTGTTTTTACATCATTAATATTGCAACACTATGTTTGAAATCCCAAGTTTGAAAATAGATAGTAATTACCCCTCATTTAGAAATAACATTCTTAAACGTAATCTTAATTTTGGTTGCACAAACAGCGAGTGCAACCCAGCTCAAGTATGTCTCTGCTTGTCGGTTTGTTTCTCATTTGCCTGAGTCTTGTTTGGGTTCTGTGTTTGCTGGGTGTTGACATTCGTGGTATGAGGATGCACTTTCACCTTTCACCAGGTCAGTGAACTATGGCCCGGGCATGTAGAAGTATAACTTTTTGAACTAACTACCTCTGATTCCATTAGATGGTCTTCTAGCACCAACTTAAGAAGCAATTACTGATGCAATAAACTACTTCTGACTCCATTGATGAGTATAAGCTCATGTGCCACTTTATTAAATACACCTGTTCGATTGCTTTTAACACAAATATCTAATCAGCCAATCACATGGCTGCAATTCAGTACATTTAGGCATGTAGACGTGGTCAAGACAATCTGCTGAAGTTCAAACTGAGCATCGGAATGGGAAAGAAAGGGGATTTAAGTGACTTTGAACGTGGCACAGTTGTTGGTGCCAGACCCAGGGCTGGTCTGAGTATTTCAGAAACTGCTGATCTACTGGGATTTTCACATACAACCATCTCTAGAGTTTACAGAGAATGCTCTGAAAAAGAGAAAATATCCAGTGAGTGGCAGTTGTATGGACCAAAATGCCTTGTTGATGTGAGAGATCAGAGGAATATGGGCAGACTGGTTGGAGATGATAGAAAGACAACAGTAACTCAAATAACCGCTCATTACAACCAAGGAATGCAGAATACCATCTCTGAACACACAACACGTCAAACCTTGAAGAAGGACCACACCATGTGCCACTCCTGTCAGCTAAGAACAGGAAACTGAGGCTACAATTCACACAGTTTCACCAAAATTGGACAATAGAAGATTGGAAAAACATTGCCTGGTCTGATGAGTCTTGATTTCAGCTGCAACATTCAGATCGTCGGAATTTGGTGTAAACAACATGAAAGCATGGATCCATCCTGCTTTGTATCAACGGTTCTGCTGGTGTTGGTGTAATAGTGTGGGGGACATTTTCTTGGCACACTTTGGGCCTCTTAGTACCAACTGAGCATTGTTAAAACACCACAGCCTACCTGAGTATTGTTGCTAACCATGTCCATCCCTTTATGAACACAGTGTACCCATCTTCTGATGGCAGCATCCAGCAGGATAATGCACCATGTCACAAAGCTCATATCATCTCAGACTGGTTTCTTGAACATGACAATGTTCACCATACTCCAACGGCCTCCACAGTCACCAGATCTCAATCCAACAGAACCTTTGGGATGTGGTGGAATGAGAGATTGGCATCATGGATGTGCAGCTGAGAAATCTGCAGCAACTGCGTAATGCTATTATGTCAATATGGACCAAAATCTCAAGAATGTTTCCAGCACCTTGTTGAAAGTATGTCACCGAGAATTAAGGCAGCTCTGAAGGCAAAAGGGGGTCCAACCTTTTACTAGCAAGGTGTACCTAATAAAGTGGCCCGTGAGTGTATTTTACAACAAGTCATGACCCTTGAAGGCATCTTTTGGTGTGCATATAATGAACAGAATTTGGAACACAAACTGATAAAAAGTTGCCTTATATCAGTATTCTGTACTATATCTGTACAGTTTGAATTAATAAATGCAACAGATTCATTTATGGCAATAACATAGGATTGTTAAAAGCATACCTTGTATGTCAGAGTCTCTTCGAACTGTTTGCTGTGAAAAGAGAAAAACAGATGATATTTTTATGTTAAACTGGAGCGATTCCAATCAGTATTTACTACACATATGGTCATGTGTTTACTTGCTTAGGTCTAGGGGGGGGACTTTTTTTTAAAGCAAATCTCTTCACAAATAATCTAGAAATGTACAACAAAATTAAGTCCAAACTAAACACACACAATTTGCATTATCTCCAAAACAAATCACTTTCTCCCTGGGAAAGAAGCACTTTCATTACTTTTGTTATGACACAGGAACAAAGTCAGTTTCCTTGTGATGGTTAACCATAGTTTGCTCTGGTGGATGTTAATTAAAAGTCAACATGAGGAAGGCCAAAAGTCAGGGGCCACTCAGGTCACATGGAGAAAAGTGGTAAGTTTAACTTGAACTTTCACAGCCTTAATGAAACAGGCAGTTTAGTTTCACAGCTCATAAAAACCTGTGAACTGTGTGGAATGTCTACACCTGCAGAATATCCACATGAGTACCTGGAACATGACCTGAGGGGAAAACACTAAAAGCAGCGAGAGGAAGATTGACAGAGTCAGGTGCGTTAAGTCTGCCCTGCAGAAACATAGCTTCTTGTTGTCCATTACAGCTGGAAAGTCCTTTTTTCAGTCATTCTTTAATAGTTTATGAGGAGTCAGGAGGGGTGAAGTGTCAAGTTAGCAAAAGAGAGGAAAGGCAAAGCTAAGTATGTGAAAAATGTGAAATATTTATACTATACACTGAAGGTTCACCCTAAGGCACAGTGTTAAGGTTTGGTCACAGCAAGGACACTGAAAATATTCAAACTTTTATTTGTTGGCAGAGAATCCTTAAAGTCAGATGCTTACATTCACACCTATAGTCTGTTTAGAGACACCGTTTAGCAGAAATTGCATGTTTTTGACCATAGGAGGCGAAATCACGCAAGCAAGGGGAAAACACGCAACAGGCAGCTGTGCTAACCCCTGCACCACTGAGCAGCTTCAAAACTGCAACAACGCATAAAGTGCAAAATTACTAATAACCTTCCCAAAAATGATTGGAAATTCAGATTTTCGATGGCCTCGCAAGTACCTTGTGATTAATATTCACAGTTTCTCACCTGGGTTGAGCATGATGTTAAATTTCCAACCAGCCACCATCAAGCAACCACCAATTTCAAATACATTCATGGAGTTGTGGATGCAGCATGCACGGGGAAGTCAACACTTGTCACATGCTACTTTCAGCAAATGCAATCATAAAAGGGCTTGTTGCAAAAAAAAAAAAAAAAAAAAAAACAACAACTAAATAACCAAAAAGAATAAACTATTCGGTCACACTTTGTTTTTTAAACTGTTTGCAACCATGAGGCTGAAGGACGCCTCTGCTTGCAGCCTCTAACTGAATAAACAGGTGAAGATAACATATATTTTGAAAAGGGTGCACAACCGAACATACAGTTTTTTGGTCTAGAATTATTTTAGAATGGACGCTGCTTTCTAGCATTAAATGATCATATCGCTAATTGGTATTTAGTCATAGGCCTACTTTGTGAATGATGACAATCAGTGCAAAGAAAAGGTGCACAATATTGCAAACTCAGCCATCGGCCTGTTCCAATTAGCACAAGCTTTAAATTGTGCTTTACAGGTTAATTATTTACCAAGTTGAATTCTCAAGTAGGCAGACGGTTCACCCATTAAGACCAGTTGCAATGTGCATGTTCAGAGAATTAGGTCTTATTGGAAATTAGCTAATAAAATGACAGTATGCAAACATGTTTTTTTAACTACATGTGCAAAATCCTTTCCTAATTAAGTTACAAGCCGTACTGTTTGCATCCTAGTTTGTTCACGTCAACATTATCTTTTTCTTTTACAACACTGCTGTGCCTACATGTCTACGCTTCTGCATATCTATATGTGCATCCGTGCCTGAAACAAAATCAAAACAGGAAATGTTCTTATTACAGTCTTGTAAATAAGAACAGTCTATACAGTTAAAGTCTATAACATTATCAGAAATGTCTACTGAAACCCACTAAAGTCTAGACACCCTTTACATGATGTCTTCAATCAAGAGAGTTACTATAAGTACTGACAGTCAGAAACTAGCATAAAATGAATGAGTCAGTAAATACTGAGACAACATTGAACTGGCAGTCTGTGACTAGAGTTGCAACCCTTGAAATCCTGCAAGAACAGAAAGTCCTGCATGTTTCTGTGGCAAAACAGAGGCTGACACACAAAAACAAAGCAAGAAATGTCAGCATATCTTGGATGGAATAGTAGATCAAGCGATCAGGGGCAATAAGAAATCTGCAGAGAGCTGGTGTCCTGACAGTGTGATGCCCTGATCACAATAATAAAAATAATAATACTTTTTTATTTACTCCAGGTATACATCAGCACCATTTGCATAGTTAAAATAATATTCTAATGAATGATGGACATTTAAAAAAATCTAAGAAGAATTTGAATTCCTAAATATTGTATACTGTTGCCCTCAAGACTGGAACAGACTAGACCCAACAACACAATTATAATGAGTGTCGCTACCTTAATTTGTGAGTGATCAAAGTTGTTGCTACAACAACATTCCCACACAATAGCTTAGTTCTGTAGCAATCAGTCTCTGAAAGCAGTTTTAGCTGCAAACTACCTCATTATTAAACTTAAGTCGTCAGAGTCCCATTAGTCAACATAGCAGTGGAACCAATAGCATTTAAGTACAACCTATCATTTTCCTTTCTCTGGAGCACGTTTATCTTCCGTTTCTATTCAAACAGCATCTTATTCCAGCCTGCAAAATCAACAGGTCTTTTGTATTAAATGATTAATTCTCTGTTCCACATATTCAAGTTATTATATCAAGAGTAATATTTCTTTCTGTACCATAAACTAGATTTTCCTGCCGGTCTATCTGTAATATCCTTGCCAGTCTCCACATAAAGAAGCCTTTTCTCAGTTGCCGACAGTACAAGGCTGAAAATGTGAGGGGCGGACCCCACTGTGAAGGTGATGTGACACCGCTGTCTCATATTGTCAGTGGTGATGATAAGAGACAGGAGGTGAACAAAAAGCAGTGACAGGAGATAAAGACTGCATGTGAGAAGACAGAGAGAATGAGTGTGAAAGTGATAGAGAGCCGGAGTCATAAAGAGAAACTGGAAAAATAAAAATCACCAAGAGAGAATGAGAGAGAGGAGAGGCAGCATTACTTTAACAAGAAAACAACAGTGTCAGAAACAGCTGGACTGAGCTAGCTGTGAGCAGATACAAACCTCTTGGGAAACTTGAACTTGACGGCGTTCTGGATGAAGCCGTAGCAACAAGGACTAATGACAAAGGCAGCTCCTGCCTGGATACAGTGCTCCATCACCATATCTGTTGCAACGCCACATGCGTGGAGGGCAACCTGAATTGAAACAAAAGACAAAAAAATGTGACGCTTTCACAGCTAAAATCTAAGTGTTCTTGAAAACCTCTGTGCAACAGCAAGACCAAAACTGTGAGACTTGAGAGCACGCACTCAATCTAATTGATTACCTTATAATGGCTGCTGCTATTAAATACACCTGTGCTCTCTAAGGTGCAGAGTCTGGGAGTTAGAGCAAACAAAATGTATTAGTGCTTTAGGAGCAGAGGCACGAATGCATCAGGATTCCCACTGAGTGGGTAAACTGTGCGTGGTGATGAACACCTAGCTATGCATTAGTAATGGCATGGTTATATATATTGGACGGCAGACAGGGAATAGAAGAGCCAGTACTGAAGTCTGTCTGTGTTCCAGCCATCTTTCTTGCTCAGTCCATCTGCAAAAACACATTATGACTCCTCAAAGGCAATGACTTTAATATATCCAAAGTACAGTGGCAACATAGATGATTTCCTCTCAAGCGTACACTTGCTAAATAGATTCTCTGTTAATGGTGCAGATAAAATGCATTATCAACAGTCTGGTGCAACAATAGCTACTGAGACTTGCTAAAATTACGCCATCAAACTCGAACAACCAGCTTAAAATGCTATTCTTCTTTTCCAAGAAGTTGTCAATTGGCGTCTGTGAGTCTGAATCGACTACATGTTGCCGTGACAGCAGTGCCATGGAGCAGAAGTTCACAGCTGATCAGGCCACGACGGAGCCAACACTGGCTCAAACTCCACACATGGGCAAGGGAAGATACAGCACAAGCCAAACCAACTCATAAAGTCACTGCGGTGTCCGGACGGGGGGTACATTTCTCAGAGGAGCTTCAGCTCTCCGTGGAAGTTGCACTTTGTGATTTCAGTCTCCGTATGGAAATACAGTGGTTGAAAAACGTTTTCAGACACCCCATGCATTTGTGAAATACTGCATTAAGAATCACTCTTAGGTCTTCAAGTGCAATTTCTTTTAGTACAGTCACAGCCAAAATACTAAACAAATCCTTAAAAAAGCCATTAAAAACTTAGAATTGATTATTTCCACAAAAATACATAAAAAATTTTGAGTATTGGGTCATTTTAGTACCAGTGATTCACTAATGAAGGTCGTGCTTTTTATTAAAAGACACAATTTTTGTTGCCATGCTTCGTGTCTATATAAAGCAGCACATTTGAAAGTTCTTCAGAGACAAAAATGGGTAAAACAAGGAACCTAACGCAGGAAACATGCCTGAAGATACAGATTCTCAGCCAGGAAGGGTGCAGCTGCTGCCAGATAGCCAGGAAGTGCAGATGCAGTCCTTCAGTAGTTGGATCCACTCTGCAGAAATACAGATGAACCAACATCTGGAAGACAAGCCAAGATCTGGGCGTTCAAGGGTTTCTTCAGCAAGAAATGACTGCATCCTGATCCACATGTGCAGGAAAACCTCTGAATGACATTAGAGGAGCTTCAGCGGCAGTGGTCAAACCAAACTGGTGTCCAGTGCTCCACCTGCACTGTATGTGGCCGACTTTTAGATCATGGCTTAAGGTCCTACAAGGCTGTCAAGAAGCCCCTGATCAATGAGAGACAGAGGTTAGCCCGGCGTTGTTGGGCCCAAGCACACAAGAACTGAACAACCAGGAACTGGAAGAAGATTCTGTCTTCAGATGAGTCCAGTTTCCAGCTTTATCTACCTCCTGCTAATGTGAGGATACACAGAAGGCCAGGTGAAACATTATCTCCAGCATGTACAGCACCTACTGTCAAGCATGGTGGAGGCAGTATCATGGTTTGGGGATGCATGAATGCTGCTGCTGTTGGGCATGTCACTGTCTGTGATGGCACATTTAACTCTGTCATGTATTGTGCCATTCTCCAAAAACACATGCTCCCTTCTACACATGTACTGTTCTGTCAAGGTCAAAACTGGATGCTTCAACAAGATAATGCTCCTTGAACACATCCAGGGCCAGTAGAACTTGGCTGCAGGAGCACAGGATCCAGGTCTTAGAGTGGCCAGCTCAATCCCTGGTCATGAGCCTCATTGAAAATCTGTGGTGGATTATCAATAGGTCTGTTTCAAAGTGTAAACCAAAGAATTTAGAAGAATTAAAACCATTAATTCAAGAATAATGGGACCAGATTACCCCTCAACAGTGTGAAAGGCTTGTGGGGAACATGCCAGCCAGGATTAGAGCTCTACTGCATGCTAATGGCAGGACTACTAAATACACTGCTCAAAAAAATTACAGGAACACTTTTTAATCTGAGTATTGCATAAAGTCAATTATACAAGTGGGAAACTCATCTTGTCAAGTAAGTAACAGAGGTGTTTTTTAATCAGTTTCAGCTGCTTTGGTGTTCATGCAATTAACAACAGGTGCACTAGAGGGGTAACAATGAGACAACCCCTCAAAACAGGAATGGTTTTACACATGAAGGCCACTGACATTTTTTCCCACCTAATGATTTCTGACTGTTTTTCACTAATTTTACATTTGGCTAGGGTCAGTGTCACTACTGGTATCATGAGAAGATACCTGGACCCTACAGAGGTTACACAAGCAGTCCAACTCCTCCAGGATGGCACATCAATACGTGCCATTGCCAGAAGGTTTGCTGTGTCTCCCAGCACATTCTCAAGAGCATGGAGGAGGTTCCAGGAGACAGGCAGTTAGTCTAGGAGAGCTGGACAGGACTGTAGAAAATCCTCAACCCATCAGCAGGACGGGTATCTGCTCCTTTGTGCAAGGAGGAACAGGATGAGCACTGCTATGGCCCTACAAAATGACCTCCAGCAGACCACTGGTGAAAATGACTCTGACCAAACAATCAGAAACAGACTTCATGAGGAAGGTCTGAGGGGCCCGATGTCCTCTAGTGGACCCTGTGCTCGCTGACCGGCACCGTGGAGCTCAGTTGGCATTTGCCATAGATCACAGGAATTGGCAGATCCACCACTGGTGCTCTGTGCTTTTCACAGATGAGAGCAGATTCACCCTGAGCACATGTGACAGACATGAAAGGGTCTGGAGAAGCCGTGGAGAACGTTATGCTGCCTGTAACATGGTTTAGCATGACCGGTTTGGTGGTGGGTCAGTGATGGTCTGGGGAGGCATATCCATGGAGGAACGTACAGACCTCTACAGGCTGGACAGCAGCACTCTGACTGCTATTGGGTATCAGGATAAATTCTTGGACCGATTGTCAGACCCTACGCTGGTGCAGTGGTCCTGGGTTCCTCCTGGTGCACGACAATGCCTGACCTCATGTGGCAAGAGCATGCAGGCAGTTCCTGGAGGATGAAGGAATTGATACCATTAGTCGGCCCCCACGCTCGCCTGACCTGAATCCAATAGAACACCTTTGGAACATTATGTTTTGGTCCATCCGACACCACCAGGTTGCTCCTCAGACTGTCCAGGAGCTCAGTGATGCCCTGGTCCAGATCTGGGAGGAGATACCTCAGGACACCATCCATCGTCTCATTCAGAGCTTGCCCCGACATTAACAGGCTGCATACAAGCACATGGAGGCCATACAAACTACCGAGTACCATTTTGAGTTGCTGCCAAGGAATTTCAACATGATGGACTAGCCTGCCACATCAGTTTTTCACTTTGAGTTTTGAAGTGTCTTGAATTCAGCCCTCTGTAGGTTGCTAATTTTCATTTCCATCAAACAATATGGCATCTTTTCATTCCTAACACATTATTCGGTCCATACCAATGTAAATATCCAGTTAGTTTTTTCCCCCCATTGAAAAATGATGTTTTTAAAGTGTTCCTTTAATTCTTTTGAGCAGTGTATAATTTGATGATGTGATAGTTTATTTATGTTTTGTTCAGTTTTGAACACATTCTCTGTTATTTGTTGACTTTGACACCGACAATGTTGAAAAGTGACATATTGAAACTGTCAAGAATTCAGTTTTGTTCATTTTTCTTGTAAACAATAAACAACTCTACATGAAACTAGGACAGGTTTGGTCTCTGAATATGTAAAGAAAAAAAATCATTCATTCCACTTGAGAAAGATGTGTATTGATTTAAACATGAAGTTACTAAATGAGACTCTGTGCATGAAAGAATAAGCAGAAACGGAAAATTGTGGAATTAACATCAATTACCTCTGTGGCCTTGCATCTATTTGACACCTAATCTTGCATTTATTCATGTCATCAGGGAAAAGCCGTATACTCTTTCAACTGACAGTTTCAGACTGCTGATTAGGAGGAGGAGTGGCTATCAAAGATTGCGTGATGTTACAACCCCCCACATCTAAAGGAAAAATGATTAACAACGTAACACCATCACTCTTACCCAGCTACTTAATGTTGTACATTAGTCATGCTGTGGTAAATCCTAATTACATTTTATAACCTTTAGCCTTGATTTAACGCCAACACAAAGCCATTCAAGTAAAAGAAACATACACAACTAAAATAAATAAAAAATCTGATATGTATGCATAAATAACTATGCATTTTCAAGTTTTGATGTAGAAAGAAAGCCTCTCTGTTTGAGCAGTATTGATAAAGAATTGCTACAGCCAATATGCTCTGTGTGCTACTAATTAAAAATTCATAATACAAGGTGGAAAATGTATGTAAGGCTAATTTAAAACTATTCTACAACTCTATTTTATCCCCAACATATTCTGTAAGCATTACTTCTGCACAAACAGTCTGGAAGAAGAAGAAATCCTGAATTAATATGCAACAAACACAGGACCACTTGTACAGATATGTCCTATATTGATCTATCTTTTTCTGAGCACAAAAGCTTTTTCTTTCTGTATCTTTCTCTCAGCAGTCACATCACAGAAATAATGAGGCTTCATTATTCACTCTTATGAAAGCAATTACATCCCTCTCCTGGTCTATCCGGGCCTGAGACAGAACAAGTTCTTGCAATACAGCTAACTAATGCGTAATCAACCCTTCCTGCAAAATTGTATTGCCAGTTTGTCTTGCTTTTTGGTGCAGAGAGAAATGCTTTAAAAACTTCTGGGGTTTCTTTGGCGTGTTAGAGAATTAAACTCTCATTTTGTTATATAATGCTTAATATTACCTGACAATAAAAGCAAACAAAAATACCAACAGAGTCTCAACAATCTGTATTTTGTGTTCGTGTATATACTCAAATAAGAATTCTTGTGTCGCGGAGACTAGAATAAAGTCTGATTACAGAGAATTAAAGACTTTTCTTCTGTCACATGAGGACGCAGTGGCGCTTTTCACGGGAGATGAGCAGACTCAACCTTAAAGTCTTTTAAAAGCAACATAACAATCAGCAACAACAAAAAAACAATATCCTTGAATGATATCAGCAGTGGAATAACCCCTAATAAAGTCTGCCATCTGGGACTTGATCAATACCAAGGTCTACATAAGCCTTAAAGTAATACCAGCAGGTATATTTTTCTTCGCACAAACATAAAGAAGTCAAGAATCGATGGTAAATCAGACCCTTAAGCAGAACCAATAATGGACCTGGATCCAATAAAATCCAAATCAAGTTTCACAACTTTTTCCTGCCCCTGAAGTCTGTCGGCTCAATTTTATCTGACAGGATAAAGGATAAAAGCTGACTACACTCTATGTAGAGGCTGGTGCCGCTACAAGTTTAACACCTGGGCCGATGCAATTTCAGCCAGGAAGAGCAGACGCTGACTAAGATTAGGAACACCTCAACTTAATTAGGCTGATTAAATGAATGTGACTAAAAATGGGAGCATGTATTATAGATAACAGGATTAAAATCAATGTCATGGGCGGCTCCTTCGGGTGGAAATATGTGTGTCATGCAGGAAGAAGCTTAGCCAAAGTACAGACCTCAAGTACTGCAGAAAAGGGCAAACTTAAGCACCTTTTTAGACATAAATGTATAATGTATCACGTGAAAGGAATCTGTGTGTGTGTGTGTGTGTGTGTGTGTGTGTGTGTGTGTATGAACTCTCGGGCTAAGCTGCAAAAACACACCCACATGTTGTAGAGAATAAAAATCTGCTCTGTTTGTTTTCTGCCAAATAGAACGGGTCTCAGTGGAGCGACGATGCTGGAACAAAAACTACTTCTAATTACAGCAGGTACACATATATACTTATTTGTCCCGGAGAAAGCTAAAGCAAGGCTACTAGAACAGCTGGCTTTCCTGAATGTGGGCTATGACACACAACAGGAAGATGGATCTTTCCAGCATGTCTGGGGGAGGACTATGGCCTGAGACACATAAATAACGACACCACAATCGAGAGGGATGATACTGGAGATTTTATGGAAAAGTAAAATGTTGCTTGTGTGGAAAAATTGATTCAGAGCGCCTACATAGAAGTCACAGTTTTAAAACCCTGTTCTTGTTCTATCATTGTGACAAAGCCAGATTCAAACACCCAAAAAACAGTCATAGTCAAGGACTTATTTGCTCTAAATTGATGGTAATTATCGGTTTGAGAAGTCAAGAGCTCTGCAGATGAAAGTAGGTGTTCTAACTAGGACTGGCAGGGGTGCTGAATCTGCTGGAGAGTTCCACTAAATGCTAAATTTTAGTCTGTTTTTTTAGTCTGCCTCATCAAGCACCAAGTTTGAAAGCCAGTAAAAATATTTATTCTGTCATGACAGGTAGCTGTGCAGAATTAAACCCATTTACTGAGTTGGATCCTTAAGCTTAACAAGCACAAACAGGCGGTATTGGCAGGCAACACAAGCCATGTGAAAAATGTGTGGTGAATTAAGAAGTAAAAGGGTGACCTGGCAAGTCAAGTGTCTTGCATCAAACCCGAATAAAACTTGAAATGGCTGATTCCCTTTTATTAGACACTTTTTAAAGATTACACGTTCCATTCCAAATATGACTCCTACTGTAAACCTTCAAAAAGAGTATAAAGCAAACCAAAAGCATGTTTGGATGGAAGATTTATACAGTAAACAAGCACAAACAAAGAAAAGCGAGCCATACTACACTGCTCATCCAAAAAAAGTCACACACTCTAACATTTCACTGGACCGCCTTTAGCTCTGAGAACGACATATATTCACCGTGGCATCATTTCAATAAGCTTCTGCAATGTCACAGCATTTATTTCTGTCCAGAGTTGCATGAATTTTCTACCAAGATCTTATATTGATGATGGGAGAGTCAAACCGCTGAACAAATTCTTCTCCAGCACATTCCAAAGACTCTCAATGGGGCTGAGGTCTGGACTCTGTGGAGGACAATCCATGTGTGAAAATGACGTCTCATGCTCCCTGATCCACTCATTCACAATGTGAGCCCCATGAATCCTGGCATCGTCATCTTAGAACATGTCCATGTCATCAGAGAAGAAAAACTCCATTGATGGAAAGACCTGGTCATTCAGTATATTCAGGTAGTCAGCTGACCTCATTCTTTGGGAACATAATGTTGCTGAATCTGACCAACCCCAGATCATAACCCTAAACCCCCACAGGATGGTAGACACTAGACATGATGAGTGCATCACTTCATCCTCCTCTCTTCTTACCCTGATGCCCCCATCACTTTGGAACAGGGTAAATCTGGACTCATCAGACCACATGACCTTCTTTCATTACTCCAGAGTCCAATCTTTATGCTACCTAGCAAATTGAAGCCTTTTTTTCTGATCAGTGGTTTTCTTAGAGCTACAGCTGTTTAGTCCCAATTCTTTGAGTTCCCTTCACATTGTGTATGTGGAAATGTTCTTTCTTCCACTATTAAACATAGCTGTGAGTTCTACTGTTGATTTCCTACGATCATTTAAGAGTTTGTTCTGACCACATTTGTTCCTCGAAGATGATGGTTCACCACTATCCTTCAGGTTTTAATAATGTGTTGGACGGTTCTTAACCTGATTTTAGTAGTTTCCGAAATCTCCTTAGTTGTTTTCTTTGCTTGATGCAGGCCAATAATTTGACCCTTCTGAAACAGATTAACATCCTTTCCATGATCACAGGGCACTAAAAGGGTTCTGATTAAAAGCTCCACTGCAGAAAATTAAACACCATCTTAGTCATTTTGACAAAAAATAATTGCATGTTGGCATTTTCAGCTTCCGTAAAGAAAGATGAGGGAGGGACATGTCTGCCTATGTGATGTGTGGTTGTACTCTTATATAAACATATACCAACATTTTCATTCAGTATTCACACTTGTGGAGACGCTGAAAACGTGGGTAGAATGTCACACGTAATTTATGCAACGTTACACAAATATTCCCATTTATGATAATCACTGTTATTAACATTGTACCTTAGAGTCAAAAAAAGGTCACTGCATTGATGCATGCAGTGAATATTTAAAAAAAATACGTCATTAAAGCCAAAAAAAAGTCAAAGGATTGAAACTTCTAACAGCAATGCTTTCAAACATCACTCACACTTATGAGATAAACTACAGCAGTATCTAAACGGACAATCACTCCAGTGATGAAATAAGTCATAAATAAGTAATTTCATGGCATGGATGACACATTTTTCTTACAGCTCGACAACACAATTAGTGGGACAAAACCTACTGTGATTGTGCTCCAATGGGGAGAGAGATTATGCCTTTTAAGCTTTAGAGTTTTCATTCCAAGTGTTATTGCTAATTAAATTTTCCTTTTTTCCCATTATTCTATGAGAAAGTTATTGTGTAAGCGAGAAAGGCAACTTAATTTCTTTAAAATTACAATGGGGAAAATGCATTATGATTACAGTTTAACAGTCCAAATTACACTGCAACAAATGAAATTAAAGTGTGACTTCTATATTACAGTAATTACAGCAGCATAAAATGACAGTACAGATAACACTGTGACTGTTCTCAATGTGAAAAATGATTTGAATTTCACTTGTGCCTCTGGTATAATGTTAGTGTTTTTTAAACCACCACAAACATATTTTACATTGCATTTGCTTGTAATAATTTGAGGTTTTACAATTTACAAATTAGCAAATTCTTCAATGGTTGCCCGACTCTCTTACAGAATCTGTGGATCATCAAAAAACGAACATAAAAAATTGATTTTTTAAATCAGCATCGCTTGCTGCACTCACCCCAATCTGAAACGGTCCAGTGAAGTAATCCAAATTAGCCTGAATGAAGCCAATGTTTTTCAGACCGAGCTGAGTGCTGCGACTCTGAGCCCTCACTAAGGACTCTTCTTTGTTCTCTATGAGGATGACCTTGAATAAAGAAATAAAAAAATAAAAAACTTGCATTATATGTTTTTCCTGGAAGTATGTCCTGGAACAAGCTGAAAAAATCAATCAAAGCTTTAGAAAAAATAACAGCAAAAACAGATTTTAATGGCATTGACAGTAACGTGAAATTGCAAGAAATCTGTTCTTAAATAAAAACACATCAGTTCTAATACAACACTGCACTAATCTGAGGATGCAGTAAATGATTAATTGTATCACTTCATTATTCAAAATAGAGCTCACTTAACATGCAAAATGTCAAACAATGATGAATGCCTGTCAAGAGTAACCGCATTGTTTACTTTGTCTGAAAACCGCACGTTACCTGGCAATCTGGAAGTGTGTGAGCCAGAACGATCCCTACGTGGCCCTAAGAGACAGAACAAAGAAAAGGAGAAAGCAGCACACGTCAACGAGGGCATCTATAGTGTTATGATTAGCACTGCCCTATTGTACCAAGTACTGACCCTTTAGCCATGTAGCACTGGCTACTGCTCTGCTCTGAAAGTGCATTTTCATGAGCGTAATTACCAGTCTACTTGTGTGCACCAGCCAGCAACAAAAGGCATTTAAAGGGGAAAGGATAATATGAGAGAAGATGAAGACTTGTTCCTTTCAGCTGGTCGCTAATGGAGCAGCGATTTAATGAATCCGTGGTCAGGGGCAGTGATAAATATACATGCATTGCTGGACTGATGGATGAATTCAAGTACCGTTCCACTGCAGAAATCCACAATGGTGTATCCTGGCCTGGCTAGCTCTGCAACCATGGCAACCAAGTTATTCAGCTGTTGCATCTTCCTGACGGCACGGATATTTGACATTTTCCCTGCAAAAAAAAAAGGGAAAGAAAAAAAAGCACAAGTTCTTATTGCATTTGAGCATAGAGTGGAAAGCAACTGTTTTTTGCAGCCAATTCATCTGAAAACTCAGTTAAGGGGTAAATAAAAAAGAAGCTCTGCTTGAGAAGAAAGTGGTCAACAGAATTTCACTGGGACCAAATAAGTCTATTTTGAAGACTGGTTGGTTCCAGTCAATATTAACTCACTACAATGAACATAACTTTAACAACAAAAACATGTCAGAATACTTGCTAAAAAAATATCAATTGGAACAATTTTCACTCTAATGTCTTCCTTTCCTCTGCTGTCAGTAAGTAAACATACTTCCCCCTGCAACTACTCAAATTATGATTTACAACCAGCCATTTCAGGTAATGGTGCTAGCACACAGATGAAAAGCCCTCAACTCTCTCATCAGCATGTTTCTAGCCAATTGTCAACTAGGGAGCGCAAAAACAATCTTTCAACAACTCACAAAGCAAGCCTTCGAGCCAAAATCAAGTGTCTCCTTTCTGCTGCTGTGAGAGCAGTATGTACCCCATTAACTCAAAGCACATTGCAGTCTCCTGCATCCTCCGTCTGTTAGTACGCCACATCGGCAGTGAGCCGTGGACGCGCTGTGCAGAAGCCATCTCTGGTCCATAAATCTAGAGTGATGAGTGTTTCATTTACCCCCAAGTCACACCCTCATATTCACACAACTGAAATATAAGAGAAATATTATTCCTATACTCTCCTGCTCGGGCTGCTTTGTATACGACAACAGGAAAGGAGAGATGGCAGAGGAGATTTTCATTCTGCCACAAGCAGGAAATTTCACAAAGCCATTATTCAGCCTCTCAAACCGGTTGAGCTGATCCCGGTTGTAGAGAGAGCACAATAAAGAGAGCAAGGGGGTGAATTTAAATACAGAGAAACAGTACAGCAGTGTATTGACAAGTCTGTGCTCTTCATCTGGATGAGCAATTCACATGGGTGCAGGCACTTCTATGGAGCCATGACTCCAGATATGTGCCAGTAAAGAGGCCCTTTGATGCATCTGGACACATTTAAATGCAAATTACAATGCAAAGCGTGATAAAATTTAGCAGGGCAGAAATAGTGAGCAGTATCTAGGATGTGACTTGGTGATGAAAAATGGAATAACTAAACAGTATAGATTATAGGACTCATATTCTTGGTGTCATATAAAACACTTCAAACATGCAACTGATGATTTGGCTTTGTGGGGGCCGTGAAGACAAGCCTTAAACACAACACTGACTTATTTTACCTAACAAAGTATGATAATAGCAAAAACCTATTCATTTTAACATTCAGTCATTTTATTGCTTCATTTTAATCTCCATCAGCTCCTCGTGGAAACACACTGCAGTAAAATGTCCCACAATGTTCACACTGTCATGTGCTGCTGAGCAGGTGGTGTCCAAAAAATAAGCAACCTTGGGAGCTGAAAAAAATAAGTCCTAAAGACCGGCAGTTCCTTGAAGGGCCACTTGACATTAGCTCCAAAAGTGAGTCAATCCCAACTAGTCTCACATAGGCAGATCTACACTACCAGTCAAAAGTTTGGACACATGTTCTCATTCCATGTTTTTTCTTTATTTTGACTGCTTTCTACATTGTAGATACATACTGACGACATCAAAACTATGAAGCAAGATATATGGAATTATGTAGCAAACCAAACAACTGTGAAATAACTCTACATATGTTTTATATTTTAGATTCCTCAAAGTAGCCACCCTTTGCTTTAATGACTTCACAGTGAAAACCATTTCAGGTCAACCAAAACCATTTCAAATCATGCCTTCTTAATGGGGTTGGGACCATCAGTGTTGTTGTGTCTCGTGTGATTGTCTGGTTGATACACAGTTGACAGCCCTATTTGACAACTGTTAGAATCAATATTATGGCAAGAACCAATCAGCTAAGTAAAGAGAAACAACAGTCCATCATTACTTTAAGAACTGAAGGTCAGTCAGTCTGGAAAATTGTAAAAACTTGGACTGTATGGTTTTGCAGTCGCAAAAACCATCAAGCGCTACGACCAAACTGCCTCACATGAGGACCGCCCCAGGAAAGGAAGACCAAGAGTCTCCTCTGCTGCTGAGAATAACATCATCTGAGTCACCAGCCTCAGAAATGGCAAGTTAACAGCACCTCAGATTAGAGCACAGATAAATGCCACACAGAGTTCTAGTAGCAGACTGTTACGGCCTCTTTAAAGTTGACAAGGCTCGAATAAAACAAAGAGACCGGCAACATATAAACTAGACAGACACGGCAGGTAAAGTGAGAATGGGGAAAAAAACCCAACTTTATTAACAATTAATTCAACTAACGTGAATCAACTAAGATGAAAATAATGGTGAAAGTAAAAGGGCTGTAGCTGCTGGCCAAAAGAAACAAAAGAGGGGTGGTGAACGTGGCTAACCCTGCAATGGGCTCTCGGACCAGTCACCACCCCATACTAAACTACCTAACCACAAATTAATACTACAAAAGAAAACAGTGAAAATAGGACTACCAGCAACTACAGCCAAACTAAAACAACAAAACCCAGCAATCTAAACATGCATGGGGAGGGAATACCCAAAGTACCTGAAACGAAAAGAACACAATGTTAATCACAAAAGGAAAGCGTTTGTCCAGGAGGACGTGTGGCTGGGAGGTTCTCCAATCTCTGCTCTGACTGCTGCTCTCTCCTGCCTCCCTAAATACCCTCCTCCTCCCTAAGTGCTAACAGCACTCAGGTGTGCTGCAATTACACAGATAAAGGGAGGAGGGAGATCAGAGAGAGCGAGGAGAGACACAGCAGCCAGCCACATGTAACACCCCCCCATAAGATGTTGCGTGGAGGTTCTCCCCAACCTACACGCAACATACACGTGACAACGCATCTGCCAACACATTTGTCTCACCCCTAATATGTTTAACCTCTAGATTAAACGATTGCAGCGAGAGCACCAGCGCATGATTCTCTGATTTTTATTCCGCATTTGTTGAATGAAAACCAGGGGACTGTGGTCTGTATACACAATAACTGGACCTGAGGTGGAGCCGACATACACCTCAAAATGGAATAAGGCCAAAACTAGACCAAGTGCCTCCTTCTCAATGGTGGAATATACATGCTGATGGCTGTTAAATTTCTTTGAGAAGTAGGAGATCGGATGCTCGACACCATTCTCATCGTCCTGGAGGAGGACAGCACCGGCTCCTACGTCACTTGCGTCTACCGCTAATTTGAACGGACGGTCAAACACTGGCGCAGCCAAAACAGGGGCGTTTGATAACAGTGCCTTAACACAATCAAAAGCACGCTGACAAACGCAGTCATCTCCTTAGCGCGCAAAGTCAAAGGTACCTGCCAATAGCCTTTAAGGAGATCTAGCTTTGTCACATAAGTAGCACTGCCGACATGATCTACACAGTCATCGATTCGAGGGAGTGGGTAACAATCGGGCTTAGTGACACCATTTACGGAAGTCCGTACAAAAACGATCAGATGAATCGGACTTCACCGACAGGAGACACGGTGAACTCCACGAGCTGGAGCTCTGTTCGGCAATGCCGTTCTCCAGCATACAGTCAACCTGTTTTTGTAGGCGAGCATGCTTCTCCGGATTTACCCGATAAGCATGCTGCTTAATCGAAGAAGCATCACCCACGTCGATATCGTGCTCAAGGACATTAGTTTGCGTGGGCACATCAGAAAACAATGAAACATTCGATTTAATTAACTGGACCACATCCTCACGCTGGGACTCAGTGAGGTGCAAAAAACACTTGTAAAGTTTAGACAACATTGCAGAATTCTGCAGTCTGCCTTGGACCACAGCTAGGGACGGACCCACCACGTCCTCGAGGTCAGCTGCAGCCACCGTAGGCAGCACCCCGGGGGTTCCAGCACCGGACAGCTCCTCCGCCACCTGGGAACTCAGCGCGGCTTCAGCACTGGACAGCGCCAGCACGGTGTTGGGCACTTCACTGCCAGGAGTCGGACGAGTAGATTCCCTGCAGAGGTAAGGCTTCAACATGTTTACATGACACACTCGGTTACGTCGTTTACGGTCAGGAGTGGCTACAATGTAATCTCGATCACCTAGTTTCTCCTTGACCACATAAGGACCGCTGTAACGAGCTTGTAGAGCCGAACCGGGGACAGGCAACAAAACTAACACTGTGTCACCGGGACTGAAGCTTCTGTTTTTAGCGTCTTTATCAAACCATCGCTTCATTTTAGCCTGAGTACCGGACATATTTTGCTTCGCTAATTCACACGCAGTTTACCACGAAAGTTTGAAACATAATCACAGAGATTCTGTGGTTTATTATCACCCAGCCACTTTTCCTGCAGGAGTTTTAATGGGCCGCGCACAGTGTGCACGAACACCAGCTCCGCTGGACTAAACCCCAAAGACTCCTGAGTTACCTCGCGAGCCGCAAACAGGAGGAGATGAACGCCCTCATCCCAGTCCTTTTCAACCTCAAAACAATATGCCCGGAGCATGCTCTTTAGTGTGGAGTGAAAACGCTCCAGAGCACCTTGGCTTTCTGGATGGTAAGCGCTAGAATAGTGATGAGTAATATCCAGCTGTTTCATGACCTGCGCAAAGACTCGTGACATAAAGTTGGAGCCTTGGTCAGTTTGTATTTCCTTAGGCAACCCAAACAGAGAGAAGAATTTCACCAGGGCTTTTGCAACCGCAGGAGCAGTGATTTTACGCATTGGGATAGCCTCAGGAAAGCGGGTCACAGAGCACATGATGGTCAGAAGAAATTTATTACCACTTTTAGTGCGCGGAAAAGGGCCAACACAGTCTACTATTATGCGTTCAAATGGCTCCCCCACAACCGAATCGGGTGTAATGGATACTGGGGAATTATTTGATTGGGTTTTCCACAAACTTGACACACATGGCAGGTTTTGCAGTGTTGTCGCACATCGCGCTTCAAACCAGGCCAGAAAAAACACCGCAAAATGCGATCATATGTTTTGTTAACACCAAGCGGGTTGTCATGTGCCAACTTCAGAATCTCAGTGCGATACCTATTTGGGACAACAATTTGTGTCAAAACACTCCAATCATCCTGCGTGGAAGCATGCGGCGGCGTCCATTTACGCACCAGTCTCTACATCTCTACATTAACTGTTCAGAGGAGACTGAACCAATCAGGCCTTTATGGTCAAATAGCTACTAAGAAACCACTACTAAGGAAAAGCAACAAGCAGAATAGATTAGTTTGGGCCAAAGCACACAATTAAAAATCTGTATATTACAGCCACTTGTGTGGCAATCATTTTGCCAGAAACCTGTGTTATGAACAGAAAATCTGAATCTGACGTTCTGAGCCCCAAATGTCCACTGTGAAGTTTTGCTATAATGTGGATCCATGTGTTTAAACAAATGCATCAGGCTCAACGTCAAAGTTATTAATATTGTATGTGCTGAGAAAAAAAGGGACTGAGGTCAGTCTCACAAGTGTGTGTCTTTGTGTATGTGTTGTGTTTGTGTGGGTGTGTGCCGACACGTCTATGTATGACTGACTTTCCGTGCTTCGACTCTTACAAGACTGTGTTTGATGAAGGTCACCGCACAGTTCGATGTCAAATCGAAAAGCTACGTAGGAACGAGTGGGTAACAGCAGAAAAGCAAACTACTTGTCAGTCAACTTCTCCCTTTTCGTTTCACTTCCATTTTAATGTGGTCTCCGGAAGAAAAGTAAGACTGTAAGACTTCAAATTTATTCCCCGGGTCACTTTAAGTCCTTTAAATTCACTCAGTTTCAGATGAAAATCATGAAGCATGTGTCAAACAGAGCAGAGGTCAAAAAGCCACAGGGTGTTAAATGAGAACAGCGAATGGCAACACAGTGCAGATAACACTAAACCTTTCTGTATAAACCTAATGACGCAAACAACATTAGGCTTGTTTCTAATTGTTTAACATTTCCTCGGACTTCAAATGGTCATCATATAAAGTTAAGTCAATATTCCAGCAAAATGACTCACTTTAAACTTTACAGCAGACAGCTAAGAGGAACAAGACATTTATTTGCTTTCTCTTGAGTTCAAGAAACGTTTTGGTATAGGTGTAGGGAACAGGAAAAATTGGTATCTTAATTAAAGATACAAATGGTTGTGGTTTCAGCTTTTATCATTATCACAATAATGGACAACATCGGTCCCAAAAGAGAATTTTCTCTCCCCATGCAATTTCATTTCAGGTTTTATTTAGTCTTCTCTTTCTGCCCTAATACGGCTATGTGTGGAGTAGCTGAGTTGCCTCTAAAGTAGTTACCATTGACTTAAAGAGCTGATCTTTGGGTGCGTCATTGTTGAAAATAATGCTTACTATCATTGCTAGTAGCAATAAAACGTATTATACTACACTACCTGTTGCTTAGACAGTCACCCAGATACAGATCCTATCTATCTAACCCTGTCTATCCAGCTATCTATCACCTAAGGCTGATGGGAAAGTCGGAAATTCTGCGAGCATTTGGATGTAAAAGTTGTAAATATTACATTATGGTAATTCATCTAACAGTGCCTGATACTTTCTCAAAGAAATATGTCAACCTAATGGTGGCACAAGACTAAGTTTGGGGATTAAGACAAATCTTTAGTATTTCTCTTCTGTGGGTCATGGATATCTTTATCAGATATCATAGAAATACAGTATATCGAATAGTTGTGAAGATATTGGGGGAAAAAAAAATTTCCTGCTCCTGACATGGTTCGTATATTCCAGCTGTGTGCAATGCCTCTTTTACGTCATAAGTGTGGGAAAGACTTTCAGGATACACCTGTGTGTCCTCTCTTATAGCTCCTCCAACAAGCCTCCTCGATCCGGTCTCCACAAAATGCATTTTAGGAATTGAGTCTTACTTTTGATGGTACACCAAGATGGATTTCTGGGTCATGGGAATCCAGGAAATACTGGATGTATCTTGTGGTGGTGTGAAGTGCTAAACATCACCAGCAAAAATGAAAGAAGAAACAGTAGGGGAAAAATTGGATGATCTGAAGGCAGCTTTGCCACCGTTCAAGTATGAAATAACATAATGCATTCTACCGTCTTCCTGTCACAATGACCGCTTGCATAATATTCAACAAGGAATATGTATTTATTGAGGCAGTGTTTGAGGTCAGGCCTTCAGACTGAAATGTACTACTCACTAAACAAAATTGCTTCATGACAACATGATGCCAGAGTTGCTGGATCACAATTAATCTATGATGTAACTCCTACAAATAATATAAATGGCAGTGAGGACAACCACTGTGCCTGTTTCTAGACTAAAACATAACAATTTTGACAGAGAAAAGTCAAAAGTTTTGGTCAAGCTCCAACTCAAAAAAGAAAAGCAATCCCAGACCATGTAATTCACAGAGAGCTCAGTAGGAGAGGGGTCTATCTGCACTGATGTTTTTCACCACTTTTTTCCCCTCCTCATGCATCCCAACTAGATCTTCTGTCTTCCAGTCACTTTATTTATAAAGCGAAAGCAGCAACAGCAATCACAAGCATGACAGAAACAGCCCACGACTGTCATCTAGCCCAGCCCAAGTGATCCACTAGCGAGAAAAGCTGTTGACAGGTGGACATTAACTCAAATCTCCTCTGTTATTACTAACCCGATGTTGCAGCAATTACTCGGGCATTGTCTTTTTTTAGCATTATGCCTAGCACGTATGAAAATGCAAATTAACAACCATAAATTATCACTTACAGGGATAAAATAAGAGACATCGTTAAGTCACACTGTATGTAAGAAACCATGATATTGGGAATTAAGGGGTGTTGAAAGTTTGATTGAAAGACTTCTTTCAACTTGAAATCATTGAATGTAATCCTCTGTTTGTATTAGACAAACAATGAGCAAACTGGCAAGGAAAATGTTGGTTTGTTTGGCCAACAGTTACTAACACAATCTTACTAACCAAAAAAAAAAAAAACATCAACATGTAAGTTTATTTCTTTTCATCCAATCCAAACATCAAAGCAGTTTTTACCAATGGATTTAGAATCAAGTGTCATTTATAGCCCTGCATACAAGGATGAAAGCTTATATGTAACATCCATCCATCCATCCATCCATCCATCCATCCATCCATCCATCCATCCATCCATTATCTATACACCGTTTAATTGTCATTAAGGTTGCAGGGGACTGGAGTCTATCCCAGCTGATTTGCGCTATGTTTGCTACTGATCAGTTTTTCCCACATGTAAATACACCGCATTTGAAAATCGGCCACTTAGTGGGCGATCACTAGTGGGCCACTACTTGGTCACAACAGCGCTTGAGCTTCAGTCCGGTAGATGCGTTGGACCAACATGGTGCCTCGGCCACAAACTTTCTTTTTTATTTCAAAAACACTTCAGCGAAAAGTATTTCTGAAAGCATTTGAGGCGAGAAATAAGCTGTGCAGCTGCTGAATCTGTCCTCATTTTAGTTTAACGACGGCTAGTTTAGACGTTTGACGAAAGTTTCGCGATGCATCGGACCTCCTCACCCCACACTGAAATTGCATAAAGTAGAAGTCGAGTCCATTTTACGCAAATGAGCTGCGGCCCGCTCCACTGGATTGCAGCTCAAAATGCACCATAACAGAACCAGCATGCAACGTGGTGCGTTTCACATAGACAATGAATGGGATGCAGGAAATTGACAGATCTAGTGGACATGTAACTTTAGGGTGAAGACAGGAGACACCCTGGACAAGTCACCAGTCTATCACAGGGCTACATATACAGACAATCACACTCACATTCACACCTACGGACGATTTTAGAGTTACCAATTAACCTCAGAATGCTTTTGGACTGTGGGAGGAAGCCGGAGAACCCGGAGAAAACTCACGCATGCACAGGGAGAACATGCAAACTCCATGCAGAAAGATCCCGGTAAGCCGGGGACCCAAACCAGGGATCTTCCAGCTGCAAGGTGACGGTGCTAACCACCGACCCACTGTGCAGCCCTACATGGAACAAAAAAGCAATATTCTTTTTTTCTTTTTTTGTATTCTCCTGACTGTAGTGGAGAAGGCATTTATTTATCGGGCATACCGGTCAGCCACATTTCAAGTTTTCTATTGAAAACAGAATTACTTCCAGGATCCAGATTACATTTCCTTGACCTCCTAGTATATATGCTGACATGTTCCTTGAGGCGGAATCTGATGAGGCTGGGGTGTTTTCTCCTCACAGACTTTTTTTGTTTAACCTCCTTTCACAGACTGACGTGAGCCGAATGCAGACATTTTTCTGAACAGGTGCACAGATGCCATCCCACACAG